>NW_022196903.1:109837986-109846389 GCF_008632895.1 Mastomys coucha | reverse complement strand
AATCCCCCACAAATAGCTGACTGCTATTGCTAACAATAAATACAAAAGGAGGCCAAACACACACAGGGTTAGGGCCGAAAGAAACATTCTGAACAGACTTAACCATTTCCATGTTCTTATAAAAGGGATGATCATAAAAATAAGATGAGGTGGAAGAACCCTCCACTGCGGTGGCTATAACACCAGGAGAGGTGGTTTCTGAAAAGTTTGCTATCCCATGTCCTCCCCCACCAACCATAACAAAAGGGGATAAATCAGTACAGCTGCCATTAATTCCACACAACAACCAAATATTAAAGGGATTAGCAGGAAGTGCCAGATGAGGATCTTGCATGGTCTCTTCTAGCTCTTCCATCTCATCCTCTGAGCTATCTTCCGACCCTGACTCTTGGCTCTTTATCATGTCTCTCAGGCTGGGATACAATCCTGTCGATTTTCCTTTCTCCTGTTCTTTTGACTGCCTTGAACTGCTGGAACAAGTTTCTGACCTCATCTCTTTCACTTGCTCCAAGGCTTCCATAGTTGCCTGAATCGCAGGGAGGCACTCTTCGCTAGTCAAACAGCTGCACATGACTTTCCAGATTCCTCTTATCCGTCTTTCCCTTTTTATCCTGTAGAGTGCCCTCTTCCCATGCCCTATCTAAGTCCTTCCCTAACTTATCCCAGCATGGCAGTGTAAGATTTCCTGACACAGCAAACCAAGGAGCCACAGTTTCCACCTCATTAAGGAATTGAGCCAGGACTTTATCTTTAAACTTCAGTCCTTTGCTGCCGAGCAGCTCGTGAAGAGCCGCCTACACTGGACATGATGGTGAGGTTTCCATGATTAGCAGTGACACTGGGCGATGACAGTTAAAGACAAAAACACACCACCAGGGTCATAACAACTACCACTACAATCACTAGGATAGCTACCCAAGGAGAAATTCCTCCCAGCACGAACATAATCTGCCAGCCGTCTTACTTTCGCTTTTGCTTGCCTCCTTCCGAGGACCTTAATATATGAAGCCTCCTTCTGAGGACCTTAATATATGAAGCCTCCTTCCGAGGACCTTAATATATGAAGCCTCCTTCCGAGGGCTTTTCCACTGACAGTCACCCTGACCAGCAGGGAAGAAAGACTAGCACACCAGTTCCTTCCAGCAACAGTTTACTCAGGAATGGCTGATTACATGAGATTTGAAGGTGTGCCCCCGAATGGTCCGTGAGTGCTACTTAAATACCCTTCGTAGGACTGCCCATGAGCCCATACCACGTCCCGCACCTTCATAGGCTATAGCCTCATGACGAAAGATCAGACCACTGGCAGATGCAACCCTCTTGCCAAATAAGGACTTGTTTACTCCTTAGCAGAAGAATGGCAGGCGCCATTTTTAAGGCACGGCAGCAGCGCTCCACACTATGGAAGACTTTGGGACTTTGGACTACAAACAGTTGGACACTTTAAGCTGTGGCTTAGTGGGGTGCCCTAGTAGAAGCATTGAAGGCAGTGCTGAGGGCAATTTAAACTGTAGGGGCTTGATAAGGTTCAAAGGAGAAGAATATTAGTAATTGGCCTAGAGACAGTTCTTGTGATATTTTGACAAAGAATGTAAAGGTTGTTTTGTTGTTGTTGTTTTTTTTTATCTTGTTCTAAAAATCTCCCTAATGCTAAACTGAGAGCTTGGGTTAGTGATATTGGTACAAGACAGCCTAGTAGTAACTGTGTTATGTGTGTATTAGTAATCATTCTTATGCTGGTCTATAATAAAAAAGAGCAAACTGAACAAAGAGAAATACAAAATGTATAGTTTGGGAAGAAAAGGGGCACCAGGAAGTGTAATGGAGCTAAGGCCAGTTCTCAAGGGTATAAAAAGTTTAAAAAAAAAAAAGTCTGATGCTAAGTGTAGTTAAGGGGGCAGCAACCTCAGAGCAAGACCCCAACTACCTAAGTTTGCAACTTGTGAAAAAGAATTAAAGAAAAGCTTAAGCAATGAAGGAAGCTATCAACAACAGAAAGCTGATGTAAATGTAATTTCTCAAGGATGCTCAGGTTCCAGCCCCACCAAGCAGTAGAACTTGGCAGCTTCAGCATGTGGTTCTGGCTTTAGAGTCAAGGATACAATAAAGGGATTTAAGAATTCCCCTCACCCCATGGCTAAGGAAAGCTGCTGAAGCCCAGTGGGGTCAAGGGTGTCATTGTGTAGAGGCTCAGAAAGGCCATTTTGTGAAGCAGTGAAGGTGAAGTCTAGATTTGATTGGAGATATACCAAGAGGTTGGAGATGCCAGAGTCATGGGTTATCTACCAAGGATAGCTGTAGAACAGGTGTGGAAGCAGCCCAGAAAGAGAAGCATACTGCATTCAAAAAGCTCGAAGGAGTTGGAGATCTGAAGAGTCCTTTGACGTTAGACATGGAGGTACAGAATTTGGGGTTTGCCCTGTTCATCTTGCTTTGGTCCAGTATTTCCTCACTAGTCTTACTTTCCTTCTTTAGGAGAGTAGCATGTGTGATCTGATTTTTTATTTTGATTTTACAGGGGGTTACAGTTTAGAGATTGTCATGAATCTCAGAAGAGACCTTGAACTTTGGACTTTTAACTGAAAAACTGGGGCCTTTTGAAGTTGGACTGGATACATTTTGAATTGTGATATGGCTACAAGCCTATGGGGCCAGGGAGTGGAATGTGGTGGATTGAATAAGAATTCTCCCCATACCCTTCCCACCCCAGTAGGCTCATATATTTGAATGCTTAATCACCAAGGAGTGAAAATGTTTGAGAGGATTACAAGGATTAGGAGGTGTAGCCTTGATGGAGGAAATGTGCCACTGGGGGTAGGCTTTGGGGTTTTCAAAAGCCCATAGCTCTCTCTCTCTCTCTCTCTCTCTCTCTCTCTCTCTCTTCATCCCTCCCTCTTTCCTTCCTGTCAGATCAGGTTGTAGCTCTCAGCTACTACTCCAACACCATGCATGCTGCCAGGCTCCCTACCATGATGATTATGTGTAGTAGAACCACTTCAAGCTTATCCTTGACTAGCTTACAAATAAATGAGACTCAGACTATGGTTATTTCATTTGGTTATGACAATTACTGAGGATAACCCCTAATCCATTTTTCTTACTGCTGACCTAGCTACCTCCCCAGAAGTGTACCCCAAATACACACTGTTTCTTTGGGCTTTGTGCTCATGGTCCATCTCCGCTCATGACAGCTTCTTCCACTCTTCTTGTTCTTTCTCCTTCTCTACCTGGTCTCTCCTCTCTCCTCTCCACCCCAAACCAGGTAACTCAAAACCCACCTACCTCTAATCCCTCCAATAATTAGCTGTAGCCAATTTTGTTTAACCAATAGTTTTAAATCAAGGAACAAAGTTTGTACAACAGCTTGTAAACATGAGAAGTCACTTGTAGGCCTAGACCTTCCCTTTGAGTACAAAATTTAGCATTACAGTACATAGGAACAGACCAAACCTTAACAATCACCCCTTTTTTGTCTAAATAAAAAGGCTCTTTTATAATAATAAGCAATGTACCCTAAGAACAATTATGAACATTACTAGGTAAGAGTTACATTCAAGAAGTCCAGTCTGTTCATATTTAGCAACTCAGGAGAAAGTGTTCTAATACATTATCCTGGTGAGTTCAGAGTTCTGTATCTAAATCAATTTCTATCCTAACTTGTATTTCCATCTTGAAAATACCTTCCTAGACCTAGAACATCTTTTTAAATCCCAAACAACTTAAGCTTATTGTAAGACTATGACTATCTAGTCTTCAACCCCGTCAGAGGCCTGAGAAGGACATAAATATTACCTGAGTATGCAGGAAGCACAAAAATGCAGCTTCCAAAAATGATAAAAATGACAGAGACAGCTGACCACCTGGACAGTCCCCAGAACTGTTTACAACCCCGGAGCATCTATCTTCAGCCTTCTGGCCCAGAACATCTAACGGACCTTTTGTGAAGCAGGAATGATGAAGGAATTGCTTCCCTGTCTTGGCAGAGCTTGGCAGTTCACATCCTCGCATCTGTTTGTCCTTTCTGGACAGCATTGTGACTACAGATAAGGTTAGAACATTTTCTCTTCCCAGTGGCTAGCGTGGCACAGTTGAAGCAACTCTATGCAGAAGCCTCTCAATGCTCATCATTCCAGGTTGAAGGGGGCGCTGCCAGGAGCTGACATGTCTCAATATCCAAAAAGGCCTTAAATTTATAAAAATATATCCTGTGAGTCTCTGAGATTTTTGAAAACTACTATAGCATATCTGAACGAGCATATCTGTCTCCAGCTATCTATTATCTGTACAACCCAGGGTGTATATTTTTGTGATAATCAAGACTAGTGTTATAAGCCAGTAGGGGATAAGCTTAAAGCAAGCAGTTCTACTACATTTTGGCACACCTTACATGAGGCATAAAATCAAACTATCTGAGAGAGGCATAACCTCAAGACTCCCCAAAAACATGGCTTTCAAGCTACTGATGCTTGGAACCACCTGGACTACAGCGGCTGGGAAGGCTTTGCACTTGTTTGGCTGCTGAGAGAAACAGAGACTGTGCTTCTCCCAAGAGCTGCATGCTGCTCTGGAAAGCCAGCACTCTGCTTGGTGGAGAACACAGCTTTTACTGAGGCCTAGACGGGGTCCACTGAGTCCCAAGCCCTCTATCTGGTGAGAGGTGCTGGCACAACCAAGCACGGCAGGGCACCTGGGCCAGAGACTACTGGAGGGATGTACAGAGATGAAGGTCTGAAGTCACAAAGAAGCAGGACAAGTTGGAGAGGCCTGGCCAGGGCTGACAAAAGGATCCCTGACCTAACTCAACAGCTGGGGCAGGGCTAACACAGCAAAAGGTACAAACTCAAAAATCCCAAGAGTCTAAATTGGTAAGGTGCTGAATTTAAAGAAGAATGAAAAAGACAGGGAGCTAAATAAAAAAAAAAAAAAACATAGCAAGAAATATTTAATTTAAATATAAGAAAATAAAGTCATTGGGGAGAAAATTTGAAATTAAAAGGAAAAATAATTTATTTGGGATGAAGGGAAGCACAGTGACACACTGTATCTGGATTCCATATGACCTTGCTTCAATTGTCAGCATACAAATGTATTTTTTTCAATGATTACAGTTTTGTATGTCCTCTTTGGGAGAGATCAGAATAAGACAGGCTTGGAGAAGGAAAAGACTAAGAGATTAGATACTAGACTAGAGACCATAAAACAGAAGTTCAAAGAATCTTTGAATCAAAACCAGAAACCCTCAAAAGAATCCAATCTGGAACCTACAAAAAAATCAAAAAATGTAATTCCAGACAAGAAGGTTTCACAGGGCTTGAGAAATTAGGATGGCAGCCCATAAAAATACAATGTATTGAATTAAAAATCCAGATTCTGCTTATTGATGCTAACTTAAAGCAATGCCACACAATGGGTTGTGTGTTTTGTTTTATAAAGTTTGGAGAATTGAGATATGTATGTGTATTGATTCATCCTACAACTGATACATGGTGGGAGTTCCACTCGACTTCTGCCTTGAGACCTGAGGGGAATGATTCTGAGGTTGCATACTTATTAGAGATGATGGCTATCTTGAAGATGCTTTAAGAGTAAAACTGATTATGTTCAGACATATTTGTCCATTAAAATACAGCAATTTTATGGACATATGGCATAAACCCCATACCAGGCATAGTATACCGTCTAACAGGTTAAGCTATCAATATATATGCTGGGTCTTTGAAGGAAATGCTCATAGAACAGAAGGGGAATGTGGTATCTTTCAAAGACAACTTAAAATGTGCTTTGCTGACTTTAAAATTTTAAAAATCAATGAGACAAGTAGCACAAGGGCTGAGATACACTGGATTTTAGAAAGAACTGCTGAAATTGATCAACCTAGAGAAGTCCTAATTTCAAAGGGGTAGAAAGGAGATATGTTATGTTGGAGAGGAAGATATCTTCTATCCAAATTATTGAAAATAAGATTTGACCAGGGAAGATCTCTTAAAGATCTTGGCTACAGACAAAAAGAAGAAGATTATAAAGATCAACAAGACAGGTAATACATGTGCTGATCTTGCTACTTGAGAACAGCTCTGAAACTGGCTGAGACATAAAAAAATCTGCATACTGATTGGTGTGAAGTAGAATCTCGGGGTCATTTTGATTTGCATTTCCCCTATGACTAAGGATGTTGAACATTTCTTTTAGTGCTTCTCAGCCATTCAAGATTCCTTGGTTGAGACTTCTCTGTTTAGTGTTAGCTCTACTTTTTAATAGGGTTATTTATTTCTCTGGAGTCTAACTTCTTGAGTTCTTTGTATATTTTGGATTATTAGCCCTTTATTGAATGTAGGGTTGGTAAAGATCTTTACCTAATATGTGGGCTGTCATTTTGTCCTATTGATAGTGTCCTTTGCTTTACAGAAGCTTTGCAATTTTATGAGGTTCCATTTGTCGATTGTTGATCTTAGAGCATAAGCCATTGGTGTTCTGTTCAGGAATTTTTCCCCTCTGCCCAAGTATCTGAGGCTCTTCTCCACTTTCTCTTCTATTAAATTCAGTATATCTGGTTTTATGTGGAGGTCCTTGATCCACTTGGACTTGAGCTTTGTAAAAGGAGATAAGAATGGATCAATTTGCATTTTTCTATATGCTAACCGCCAGTTGAACCAGCACCATTTGTTGAATATGCTGTCTTTTTTCCACTGGATGGTGTTGGCTCCTTTGTCAAAGATCAAGTGACCATAGATGTGTCCTCAGTCCAATGAGAATGGCTAAGATAAAAAATGCAGGTGACAGAAGATGTTGGTGAGGATGTGGAGAAAGAGGAACACTCCTCTATTGTTGGTGGGACTGCGAGCTGGTAAAAACCACTTTGGAAATAAATTTGGTGGTTCCTGAGAAAATTGGAAGTAGTTGTACCTAAAGACCCAGCTATATCAATACTGGGCATATACCCAAAAAATGTGCCAAAATATAAGAAAGACACATGCTCTACTATGTTCATAGCAGCCTTATTTATAATAGCTAGAAGCTTGGAAAGAACCCAGATGTCCCTCAACAGAAGAATAGATATAGAAAATGTGGTATATTTACACAGTGGGGTACTACACAGTGATTAAAAACAATGACTTCATGAAATTTGCAGGCAAATGGATGGAACTAGAAAATATCATCCTGGGTGAGGTAATCCAGACACATAAGAACACACGTGGTATGTACTCACTGATAAATGGATACTAGCCCAAAAGCTCACAATGCCCATGATTCAACCCACAGACCATATGGAGCTTAGGAGGAAGGAAGGCCAGGGTGTGGATGCTTCAGTCCCGAATTGAGGGGGGAACAGGATCATCATGTGAGGGAGAGGGAGAGGGAGACCTGGGAGGGAGAGAGGAGGAGAAGGAAATAAGGGGGTGGTATCAGGTACTGGAGGGGATGGGAGAGAAGTCCAAAGGGTCAGGAAACTGAATAAAAATATGTATTGGGGGGAGGGAGGATGAGGAACTGGGGATAGCCACTAGAGGGTCCCAGGGAAATGAAAGGCTCCCAGGACCTAAGGGAGATAACTTTAGCTGAAATGTACAGAGAAGGGAGAGAGAGAACTGATAGAGACCATCTCCAGCAGATAGGCACAGCCCCTGGTCAAGGGATAATGGCACCAATCCATCTCAAAGTTTTTAACCCAGGAATGTTCCTGTCCAAAGGAAGAACAGGGACAAAAAAAAAATGGAGCAGAGGCTGAAGGAAGGGCCATCAGGGAATGCTCCACCTGGGGTTCCATCCTGTCTACAGACACTAAACCCGACACTGTTGCTGTGGTCAAGAGATACTTGCTGGCCATCTTCTCTCTGGTGAGTTCCTAAGCCGGGAGCAGCCAGCAGGGAGGCACAGACCCCAAGAGTCGCAGGGGAGCCGCCGGGCGGCAGGGACAGGATCCTCTCAGCTTCCAAGTGGCAGAGGTGGATCAGCTACCTTAGCTGCCCCTCCCTTGCAAGAGGCGGGTCTGCCTCCAGGGACCTCTTTGACCCGGAGTCTCCAGTGAGAGCTGCCATCTTCTCTCCAATGAGTTCCTAAGCCAGGAGCAGACAACAGGGAGGCACAGGCCCCACGAGTCGCAGGGGAGCTGCCGGGTGGCAGGGACAGGACAAGCTCCGGTCAGAGTCACTAAGAACATCTATCACCAAAAATCAAGAGATGGTGAAAGGCAAACGCAAGAATCCTACCAACAGAAACCAAGACTACTTGGCTTCATCAGAACCTAGTACTCCCACTGCAGCAAGTCCTGGATATTCCAAAACACCGGAAAATCAAGAATTGGACCTAAAGGCATATCTCACAATGCTGATAGAGAAACTTAAGAAGGACACAAATAACTCCCTTAAAGAAATAAAGGAGAATACAAGTAAACAAGTAGAAGCA
>NW_022196903.1:109807382-109828203 GCF_008632895.1 Mastomys coucha | reverse complement strand
TAAAAAAAAAAAAAAAGAGAGAGAGATACTTGCTGACCTGGTGTGGCTGTTCCTTGGGAGGTTCTGCCAGCAAGTGACCAATGTAGATGTGGATGCTTGGAGCCGACCATCAGATTGAGCTCAGGTAGCCCAGTCGAGGAGCTGCTAGAAGGGCTGGAGAAGCAGAGGGGGATTGCAGCCCCATAGAAAGAACAACATCAGCTGGCCAGACCACCCAGTGCTCCCAGAGACTAGACTACCAACCAAGGAGTGCACAGGGAGGAATCTATGGCTATAGATACATATGTAGCAGAGGATAGTCTTGCCTGACAGAAATGAGAGGGAATGCCCTTAGTCCTATGGAGATTTGATGCCCCAGCAAAGGGGGATGCTAGAGCAGTGGGTGGGTGGTGGATCACCTTTATAGAGGCAAAGAGGAGGGGTGAGAAGGCAGATGTGGGACAGGGGGGTTGTGGAGGGGTAACTTGGAAGTGGGATATCATTTGAGATGTAAATGAATGGAATGATTAATAATAATAGTAATAAAGTCTGCATAGTCAATGGATCTTGTTGACTACAAAATCCTCAAGACTTTTTATACCATTCTTTTAAATGGTATAGATAAAAATGATATTACAGTGATATAATCCAAACTAACTTTTATAGAGACAGTTGTCTTTCAGCTGCTCAAAGAGCAGGAAAACTTCTTAAGTTCTTTATATATATATGGATATTAGCCCTCTATTGGGTGTAGGGTTAGTGAAGTTTTTTTTTTTCCATTCTGTAGGTTTCTGGTTTGTCCTATTGACTATGTCCTTTGCCTTACAGAAGCTTTCCAGTTCTATGAAGTCCCATTTATCAATTCTTGATCTTAGAGCCTGAGCCATTGGAGTTTTGTTTAGGAAATATCCCCCTGTGCCAATGAGTTTGAGGCTCTTCCCCACTTTCTCTTCTATTAGATTCAGTGAATCTGGTTTTATATTGAAGTCCTTGATCCACTTGGACTTGAGCTTTGTGCAAGGTGACAAATACGTGTCTATTTTCATTTTTCTACATACAGACTACCAGTTAGACCAGCACCATTTATTGAAGATGCTTTCTTTTTTCCATTGTATATTTTTTTACTTCTTTGTCAAAGATCAAGTGTCTGTAAGGGTGTAGTTTTATTTCTGGGTCTTCAGTTCTATTTCATTGATCAACTTGTTTATCATCAGTGAGAGAAGATGCACCTAACCCTCCAGAGACTTGAAGCCCCAGGGAGTGAGGAAGCCTGGTAGGGTAGGGGGGACATCCTCTCAGAGATGGGGAGGGAAGAGGAGAGATGGGATGGGGAGCAGTCAGGGGCCAGATGGGGGCAGACCGGGAGAGAGAATGAAGTCTGGACTGTAAAAAGGGATTAAAGAATAAAAAATAATAATTAATAAAAAAGAGCAGGAAAATGTCTTTAGTTGATCTGTATGTGATGCACATTCCATACAAATGTCTTTAAAGAATGTATTGCATGTAAGATTTGTATATTGCAGAATGGAAGTTCAGGAAGGCAGCCCTGATAAGATTCACCCATGGGGTGCTGAGATGACCTGCTGTTCTAGCTTCCTGCTTGATCAAACCTCAGCTGCATAGAAGCTGTTTCCTCTAAAGACTTGCTTCTGGGACATTTTTAGAATATCTAGCTCACTTGGTCCAGCCTTTCAGGATGTCCAGGTCAGATCTTCAATTAAGCCCTGAACTTTCTCAGCACATAGAGACTGGACTAAAAATAATGCCAGCTAGCTTTCTTTTAACTTAACTATTTCCCCAATTTCCTTTTGGGGCCCAAACAGAAATTCTTCACCTCAATTCAGCAGGAAGCAACTATAAGGACACCATTGATCCAGTCCCTTAAGTTGGGGTGGATGATTTGGTTATTTTATAAGTAATAGAGATGTTGTCATTTTAGGGGATGATTTACAAATAATTATGGCCTTGGACAAGGAAAAATGAAATAAGAAGCTTAGACTCAGTGATTTCTATTTTTCCTCTCCTCTTCTCAATCCTTTTATCCCTTTAAATATTTTATAAATCTTTCTTAGATAGGGTAGGGGGTTGAGAAGGAAAAGGGGGATATAGAAATACTATAAGAAATTAGACATAGAGGGGTAGATTATTGAATCTACCCTTAAACAAAAGCATTTTGTAGTCATAATCTTACATTGGTAAGGATCTTTATATTTTGATGCAAAATTGAGGTTATATTTTGTTACATTGGTACAGAATTTTGTATATTGATACAGGTTTAAGGTTTTCCTTAGTATAAATCTTTGTGTATTGATGAAGATTGAAATTATTTTTGTTACAACTATAATGGATTAAGCCTCTAAAATTATAAGCAGTCCCTCCAGTAAATGTTTTCTTTTATTAGAGTTGCTTTGGCCATGATGTCTCTTCACAGCAATAGAATAGTGACTGAGACAGAGTGTCTTCATCAATAAAGTCTTCCCATCACAATCTGGTGGGTAGCCAGGGCAAAGACAATAGTCTTTAATATTTGGGTGGTCCATAGACCCCACCGACCACCACCACCACCACCACAAAAAAAGGTAGCTTATACCAGGCACTGAGCTTTTTATTGAAAACCTATCGTGTCCAGAAGACGCCATAGATGTCCCTCTATGATAGATTAACTCCATTTAAACTCTACCTCTGTATTTATATTAGGAAGATTTTACAGTAGTGGACTCTTACATAGCTTTTTTAAAAAAGATCTTTAATAGCAGTTATCCCTCCTCATGATCCCTCTTCTATACTTTCCTCCCATTCCCCACCCCTCTTATTCTTTCCTATTCCCTTATTCCTCTGTCCTGTTTATACCTCTGCCTCCCCCACATGTTCCTTAGTAGGGCTTTCAGATGCATGTATTTTAAACACACATGTGCTAGGCAGGTTAGGAGTTTGTTTGTTTGTTTTTTTTTTTCTCTTGTTTCTTTGTTTTATCAACTTGAGATAATCTAGGATCATATGGAAAAAGGGAACCTCAGTTGAGAAAATGCCTCCAGGATAAGGCTGACCTGTTGACAAATCTGTAAGGTGTTTCATTAATTAACATTGTTGTGGGAGGTCCCAGACCATTGAAGCTGGTGCTACATTGGGAGGGTGGTCCTGAGTTGTACAAGAAAGTAAATTGAATGAGCCATGGAGAGCAAGCCAGTAAGTAGCATTCCTCTGCTCCAGTTCATGCCTGAGCTCCTGGCTTCTGCTTGATTTCTTACTCTGATTTCCCTTGAATGATGGACTGTAATCAAGATGTATAAACCAACCAAGCTTCTTCCTCTCCACGTTCATTTTAGCCACTGTTTTTACCACCGCAATAGAAACAAAATAAGACAGAAACCAGTACCAAGTTAATGGGGGAATTGCTATGACACACCTGGCTAGGTTTTTCTTTTAATTTAATTAAAATATAATTGTACAATTTCCCTGCTTTCTCCTTCTTCCAACAACACACATGCCCTCATTTTCAACTCTCAAATCCTGGCATCTTAATCCTTTATTATTGGTGTGTGTGTGTGTGTAAATAAATATATAAATGCAATCTACTGATTTTGTTCTGTGTTAATTGTGTCTATATTTTTAGGACTGGCCACCTGGGATTTGATAACTACCTAGAGGAAATCATCTATGGAGAAGATTAATTCTCCCAGTCTAATAGCTCAGGGCCTTTTGTGATTCCAGATGAACTTTAGGAGAATTTGTTCTCTTTCTTTTTATAAAAATGCCATTCTGTAAAACAACATCCAATCAAAATGCAGAGTCCATTGTGCAGCCAGTCCCAATGGATTTAGCTACAAAACAATTCCCATAGCTAAAGCTCAGGGAAACTTCGGGAAGAGGTGGTAGAGGATTGTAAGAGCCAGAGGATCAAGGAATTTGATGAGATGGGAATTTGATTGGGATAGGATTGTATTCGTAGTTTGTGGTAGAATGGTCATTTTCACAATAATAGTTCTTACAATTAATTTATAAGATGTCTTTTCATTTCCTGCTCTCTGTCAATCTCTTTCTTCAGAGACTTGTGATATCATTGTAGAAGTCTTTTACATCTTTGATTAGGTATGCTCCTAAATATTTTTATTTTCTTTTAGTCTTTGGTAAATGGAAAGTGCCCCTGCTATCTTTCCAAGTGTGTTTGCTGGTGATGTACTTAAAGAAGCTACTGATTTTCATAAGCTAGTTCTGTATGCTGCCAGTTTGAAGAAATTGTTGATCATTTCTGAAAGTTTTCAGGTGGACTTTTTGAAATCATGTGTGTTTAGTATGTCATCCACAAATAGGGATGGTCTGGCTTCTTTTCTGATATGTATTCCTTTAGTTTCCTTCTCTTGCCCTATTGTTCCAGCTAGTGTTTTAAGCACTGTGTTGAAAAGGAGTGGAGCTAATGGATATTCCTGTCTTGTTCCTGATTTTAATAATATTCCTTCATGTTTGTCTCCATTTAGGATGATGTTTCTCTGGGTTTCTCATATATAGCCTTTACTGTTGCAGTATGTTCTCTCTGATCCTACTCTTTCTAGGGCTTTTATTATGAAGGCATGTTGGATTTTGTCAAAGGTTTGTTGCTGTTGTTGTTGTTGTTGATTGGTTGTTGGATTTTTTGCATCTATTGGATTGAATATGTGATTTTCGTCTTTTAATTCATTCATGTAACATAAAACATTTATTGACCCGCATATGCTGAATCTTCCCTGCATCTCCAGTATGAAACCAATTTGTTCATAGTGGATAATCTTTTTGATGTATCATTATTCAGTTTAAAAATATTTTATTGAGAATTTTTTAATCTATGTTCATTGGTGATATTGACCTGTAGTTTTCTTTATTTCTTGTGTATTCATGTATTTTTTGGTCTTATAGTGATACTATCTTCATAGAGAGACTTTGGTATCATCCTTCTGTTTTTATGTTTCTTTTTTACTTTAAGAAGGATTCCCTCCAGTCGCGTGGCAGGTATGTGCCCTCTTAGCTTGCTGGTGGAGCTTGGAGGTGACCGGAGCTGGTTCTGGCAAGAGAGCAAGCACTGGGGCAGGGCGGGAGAAAGTGGCGACCGGAGGACCTCGGTGGTGACTCGTGGCGGAGCCCAGGAGCCCCGATCTTCCTGCCCACCTTCGTGAACGTCTGGCTGCGGGCCCAGGGAGTCCCTCACCGCGGCCCCACGTCGAGTCCGCCGTCCCTGGCCAACCCCGGGTGAGGTGGGAATAGCGATCGCCCCGTGTCCCGCTACCGTAGTCCCTATACAGTCCATACCCACGCGGGTGCTGAGCATGAGCGCCCGCCTAGGACCAGTTCCCCAGCCTCCGGCCGCGCAAGACAAGCCCTGGTGCGCGCAGCTCAAGCCGATGCTGGGCGCTGCAAAACTGGCCCGGGGACGCAGCGCTTGGCGCTCTTCCACGGAGAAGATCTGAAACACAGGCCCGCCAGCTGCCGGCCAGCGACTGTTCTCTGAGGAGCTGGTCCAGAGAAGATGTGAAATTGGAGAAGTACCTGGCACCTCAGCTTCCTCCAGTTCGGATAATTTCAGAGCATAAAAAGTATAGACGAGACAGTGCCTCAGAGGTAGACCAGTTCTTCACTGACACTGGCGGCTTACCTTACAGCATCAACATGAACGTCTTCCTCCCTGACGTCACTCACGTAAGAACTGGCCTCTACAAATCCCAGAGACCTTGAGTAACACAGATCAAGACAGGACCTGCTACCATTTTCAGCCACCAGAGCGAGTGGACTGCCCCTCCTCCGGCTCCCACCCAGGCCCTCCCAGAGTTCACCAGTATATCCAGCTCCCACCAGACCACAGCGCCAGAGGTGAACAAGTGTCCTCATCAAACAAGAACTTCCTATACCAGATCTTCATCTCTCGGTCCCTTCCCAGCAGGGCCACCTGTACCAGCAATTGAGTACACTGGATCTAGACATGCCCGGTTCGACAAACCAGACAGCTGTAAGGGAAAACCTTAATGTTTCTATGGCAGGCCTTAACACACCCGTCTGCTGTTCCACAGACGTCAATGAAACAGTCCCAGGGCATGTCCCCTTGCACGTACACCATGCCAAGTCAGTTTCTTCCACAACAGGCCACCTGCTTCGCCCCCAGCCCCCGCACCACCGAGCTCAGAGCCTGGAAATCCCGATAGACAAGCTGAGATGCTGCAGAATCTAACACCACCTGCATCCTATGCTGCTACAATCGCTTCGAAACTGGCAATTCACAACCCAAACTTACCTGCCACGTTGCCAGTTAATTCGCCAAATATCCAACCTGTCAGATACAACAGGAGTAACGGATCTGGGGCAGCGATGCATCCACTTCTGCGGTTATAATGGTTGCACAAAAAAAATTATACAAAGTCATCTCATGTAAAAGCTCACTTGAGGACTCATACGGGTGAGAAGCCCTACAAGTGCCCCTGGGATAGCTGACCTGCTACTACAGGAAGCACACCGGTGCCAAGCCATTCCAGTGCGTGGTGTGCAACCACAGCTTTTCCTGCTCTGACCACCTTGTGCTGCACATGAAGTGCCACCAGAACTGAGCAGTGACTGTGCCAACCCACTCGACGCCTCGAAGTCCTCTTGCCAACCTTTACACCACAAACCTAACTTCACATGAAAAAAAAAATCAAAAGAACCGGAAATGTCTATTTTGTATATTTGAGACCATAGGGAATACATTGTATCAATACCAAAGTGTTTGGCCATTTTGAGAACCTGGAAGCTTGCTGTTGTGTTCACCACTAGCTTTATTCCAGCAAACTTCATCTCCAGACACAGCCGCATCTCAGCTTGGGGAAATGGTGGGGGTGCACAGGGTGTGTACACTGGCTATTTCTATACAGACTTCACACATGCATTCGTGTGTGATTGTTTAGGATAAACCGGTTGGTGGCACCCAGACAGATTGTCAAGATTTTACTTGACATGGACTCACTCCTTTTTCTTAAGATTAGATAATTTCTATAGAGGGGAGGCACCTTGCAATTCACAAATAGCCATTGAACAAATGTTTTTGGGTTTTTTGTTTTGTTTTGTTTTTATATGAGTTGGCTATATTTGCTATTAAGAATTTTGTAAATATGCAAATCAGCTTTATAGGTTTATTACAAGTTTTTAAGGATTGTTTGGGAGGGAAGAAATCATACTTTTGAAAATAATTATGAATACCTTTACAGTTAGAATTTGTGGTAAGATACCTCTCAAAAAGTTACTGTACTGGCTGGTTTTGTGTGTCAACTTGACACAGGCTGGAGTTATCACAGAGAAGGGAGCTTCAGTTGGGGAAGTGCCTCCATGAGATCCAGCTGTGGGGCATTTTCTCAATTAGTGATCAAGGGGGTAGGGCCCCTTGTGGGTGGTGCCATCCCTGGGCTGGAAGTCTTGGGTTCTATAAGAGAGCAGGCTGAGCAATCCAGGAGAAGCAAGCCAGCAAGGAACATCCCTCCATGGCCTCTGCATCAGCTCCTGCTTCCTGACCTGCTTGAGTTCCACTCCTGACTTCCTTTGGTGATGAACAGCCATGTGGAAGTAAGCCAAATAAACCCTTTCCTCCCCAACTTGTTTCTTTGTCGTGATGTTTGTGCAGGAATAGAAACCCTAATACAGTTACCAAATCCATTTCTTTGGGGAGGGGATAATCATTCAAATGAGAGTAAAATGCAAATTCACTCACTGATTGAAATAAGATTTTATTTTAAATGAGAGATTTTTTATGTGAATTTAAACTGAAATGCTTAAAGATAGATACAATACACAGATGTTAATGGTCTTACCATGAGTTAAACAATATCTTGTTTTTTTAAAGTGGAGAAGGACTTATGTAGCTGTCAGTACTGTTCCTTGTTGAACTTAAGACTCTGTTTTCACTTGTGGAAACATTGAATTTCCGGTGCAGTTTCTCTCAGACTGGGATGTTTGTTCATGCAATGCTGTTGGTTAAAGACAATTTATGCAGATTTTTGCATCTAATATTCAGTGAGACACAGTAATTTTATTGAAATTACAGTGCCATGTAGTTATCCTGTTGTTAATACTGACTGGGTCTGCCTTTGCTATCAATGATGTGTTGAAAACTTACCAATATGCAATATGGCTAGGAATGTGTCATAGATGCTCTTAACCAAAGGACAGAAATCACAAGCAAAATGCCAAAAGTGATCTTAATTAAAAATCTAATTTTGTTTTTAAAATACTGTTTTATCATTATTTATTTTGTGGTAATATAGTAAGTTTTTTTATATAAAACAATTTTCTTTTTTCTTTATTAGATATTTTCTTTATTTACATTTCAAATGATATCCCCTTTCCCAGTTTCCCCTCCGGAAAAAAAAAATCGATTCCTTCTTCCCTCCCCCTGCTCACCAACCCACCCTCTCCCACTTCCTGGCCCTGGCATTCCCCTACCCTGGGGCATAGAACCTTCACAGGACCAAGGGCCTCTCCTCCCACTGATGACCAACTAGGCCATTCTCTGCTACATATACAGCTGGAGCCATGAGTCCCACCATGTGTACTCTTTGGTTGGTGGTTTAGTCTCTGGGAGCTCTGAGGGTACTAGTTAGTTCATATTGTTGTTCCTCCTATGGGGCTGCAAACCCTTCAGCTCCTTGGGTCCTTTCTCTAGCTCCTCCATTGGGGACCCTGTACTCAGTCCAATGGGAGCCTCTACTTCTGTATTAGTCAGGCACTGTCAGAGCCTCTCAGGAGACAGCTATATCAGGCTCCTGTCAGCCAGCACTTGCTGGCATCCACAATAGAGTCTGGGTTTGGTGATTGAATATGGGAAGGATTCCCAGGTGGGGCATTCTCTGGATTGTCCTTCCTTCAGTCTCTGCTCCATAGTTTGTCTCTGCAATTCCTTCCATGGGTATTTTGTTCCCCCTTTTAAGAAGGAACGAAATGTCCACACTTTGGTCTTCCTTCTTCTTGAGTTTCTTGTGGTTTGTGGATTGTACTTTGTGTATTACAATCTTCTGGGCTAATATCCACTTATCAGAGAATGCATGCCATGTGTGTTCTTTTGTGATTGGGTTACCTTGCTCAGGATGATATTCTCCAGATCCATCCATTTCCCTACGAAAATCATAAATTCATTGGGAAAAAAAATTTCATAACTTGGTAAATTATAGTTTTGTTTGTTAGAAAAGTTACTTTGACATGTAAATAGGCAACAAACGTTGTAAGTATTTTTGTAAGGCTCTAAGATATTTATACGTGGACACACCTACGTCAAAAGCGTAACTCTGCAGCTGTTCTGCTGCTTTGTCCCTTATTTTTGTATTGTGGTAATTTCCTATGCAAATGCCAGAGCAAGCAGCTATATAGCTGTAGAACTTTTTGAGAAATGAAATGTTTATATATTTATGACAATTTTTTTTAAATAAAAAAGTGCCAAAAAAGAAGGAGAAAAGAAGGACCCCTGAAGGTCTTCGCTGAATATCTTGTTGAATTCTGCTGTGAATTTATCTCAACCTGGACATTTTTTACTTGGAAAAAAATTATTCCTTTTCAATCCCCTCATTTATTATGTTTAGGTTGGTTGGGTTTTTTTGTCTTTGTTTGTTTGTTTGTTTTGTTTTTTGTTTTTTTGGTTTTTTGGTTTTTTTGTTTTTATTTAATTTTGCAGTTTGGCCTAATCTAGAAAGAAATTCACCCATTTATTTTAGATTTTCCAACAAAATGGAGGAGAGGTTTTTAAAGCATTCCCTTATACTGTCCTGAATTTCTTTGGTGTCTGTTGTACTGTTTCTGTACTTGGCTCCTCTTTTTCTCTTTGGTTAGTTGGGCCCCAGGTCTGTTGATCTTGTTGATCTTCTCAAGGAACCATCCTTAGATTCACTGAGTCTTGTTCACATTTCATTAATTTTGGTTCTGATTTTTAATATTCCTTGGTGTCTAGTAGGTTGGGTTTGGTTGGCTCTTGTTTAGAATTTCATCAGTCATTTACTTGTGCTTGTTTTTCTGGTTTTTTAAATGTAGGTATCTAGAGTTATAAATTTCCCTCATATAATTGTTTTTAATGTTTCCCACAAGTTTTGTTGTAATGTATTTTCATTTTCACTTATTTCTAGTAGAATTCTTATTTCTCTCTTGACTTTTCTTTTCTTTTTTGTTTGTTTGTTTGTTTCTCCCTGTAGCCCTAGCTGGCCTTGAACCCACAGAGAACCGCCTCCCTCTGCCTCCCAAGTGCTGGGATTAAAGGCTGCGCCACCACTGCCCGGCTGTCTTGACTTCTTTGACCTATTCATCATTTAGTAATGAACTGCTTACATTAGTTTGTGTACTTTTAGAGATTTGTTTGCTGTCAATTTTAAGTTTTATTGCATGGTGGCTCACAAACATCTGTAATGAGATCTGATGCCTTCTTCTGGTGTGTCTGAAAGCAACTACATTGTATCACATACACTAAGTAAATAAAAAATTAAGTTTTATTGCATTATGGTCAGATAGGATACATGAGTTTTTTCAATCTTTCTGAATTGGTGAGATTTATTTTGTTCCAAGGTATGGTCTACTACAGAGAAGCTTCAGTGGTCTGCCAGGTGGAATTTATATTTTTTGCTGTTTGAGTGGAATAATCTGTGGATATATTAAATCCCTTTAATGCATAATGGCATTTAGTTCTGATATTTTTCTGCTTGTTTTTATTTATTCAGGGGTTCTATCTATTAGAGAAAAAAGATATTAACATTGCTTACTGTTACTGGATTTGGGATTATTTGTGCCTTTAATTCCATTTGTCCATTTTGTCCATTTTATATAAATTAGGTGCACTAGAGTTTGGATGAGTGCATGTATGTTTGCTATTCTAGCATATTCTTGATTGATTCCTTCTTTGTCTCTTCTGATTCGTTTTAGTTTTAAATCTGTTTTGTCAGATATTAGAATGGCCATGCCTGCTTGGTAACTGGTCCCATATGATTGGGGTCCTTTTGTCTGTCCCTTCACTCTAAGGCAGAGCTTATCTTTAAAGCTAAGATGTGCTTCTGTGGAGGATGTGGAAGTCAACCTTATAAAAGAAAAAGTGAGATGGAGATCGAGGTGCCACAGGCTCCTGCGACTCCTTGAAGTGTTCTGATCTGCTGTAAACAGCATTAGATCTAAGATGACCTCCAACACACTGGTGACAAAGCAAAAGGCAACAGAGGCCAGGTCAGGGGCCACTTCCCACTTCTTTACAGAAGTCATCACAGGAGACAATACTCCCTCCACTCCTTCTGAGTTACCTCATTTGGCAGGGCTATCATTGGAGAATGGTGATAGTGTGGCAAGATGCAATTGGCCAAGGATTTAGGGGCTTGGGATTCGCTCAAACACTGTATATGCGCTTATGGGTTGGGCAATAAATTCAGATCTACACCCTGACACTGGTCTCAGGAGTCAGATTTCCCAGGATTTGTCACAGGACTCCCTCGACTCTTACCGCCCCCCTCCCCTCCCAATCCTTGGCCCTGTTCCCACATGTTTGTTTTCTTTTCTTTTCTTTTTTCATAATTAAAACTTTATTTAAAAACTGACACCAAAATAGGAGATCATTGTTATAGACTTTATAAAATCAAACAATAATTACACTGTCTTGGTAGAATAACTGAAGTTGATAAGGCCCACATGTTTCTTGTAAACAGCAGTTATATGGATTTTGTTTCATGGTCCATTCAGCCATCCCATGTCATTTGATTGGAAAATTGAGGCCATTAAAATGTAAAGTTATTATTGGAAGGCATGCACTGACTACATTCACTGTGATGTTTTCAGTGATGTTTGTGTTCTCAGTGGTTTGTTTGTTTTTCAGTAACATAGTTTCATTTTCTTGCTACAGGCTGTTCTCTGTGCTCATTCTTGTATTCAGTCCAACATGTTATTTTCTGTACATTCTTTAGGTTTAGTTTGTTGGATATAGTTTTAGGCTGTTTATACCATGGCAATTTTTCCCTTCTCCTTTAACTATGGCAGAAAATTTTGCTGAGTATGCTAGTCTAGGTTGACTGTCTTGGTCTTTTAGGACTTGAAACGCATTGCTTGGCACTCTCTGGCTTTCAGTTATTCCCATGAGTTTTCCTTTATGTGTGATTTGTGTTTTTGTCTCTTGCAGCTTTCTATATTCTTTCTTTGTTGTATATACTTAGTGTTTTAACTATGATATGTCTTGGGGAGTTTGTGTTTTGTTTTTTCTGTTCTTGTCTATTTGGTGTTCCTATGCTTCTTGTATTTATGTCTGTGTGGCTATCCCTAGCTTAAGGACGTTTTCTTCTACGTTCTTGTTGAGGATCTTGACTATCACATTGACCTGGAACTGTTCTCCTTCATCTATGACCATACTTTGAAGATTTACTTTTTTGGTGGTTTTCCACATTTCTTCAATGTTCCTTTCCTATGTTCATATTCTTTGCTTATTTGCACTAAATCCTCTACTTTATCTACACGTCCTGATATTCTGTCTTCTGTTTAATTCATTATACTAATAAGGCTTTCCCTTGAGTCTTCTAGTTGGATTATCGGGTTTTTCAATTCCATCTTCGTTTGGCTTTAATTATCTTCAATGTTGTATCTCTTTATTAAGTTCTGCTTTCAGATCTTGGATTGTCATGTCCATCAGCCTGACATTTGTGTTTTATTGGACATCACTCAGGCATTTATTCTCCTTCCGTTCATTCTTTTTAGATTAATTGAGCTATTTCTTTGTGTCTTTCTTCTTTTAACTAGTTGGATTTTTATCACTATACGATTCTTCTAAATCCTGTGTCCTGGGCTTTATCTAGGTAATTCCCACTGGAGAACATGTCTATAGTACTGGTGGATTTTGGTAGGGAGATATGGCTTTGTTTTTTCATATTGTTTATATTTATTGTGAGAATATCTGGACTAGTGGACATCTTTTGTTAGTTCTATGTCTCATATGGACAGAGGAGATTGAGGTAGAACACACAATGTGTAGGCCAGATAGAACATAAAATTGAATATGGCTTAGGTAGACTAAAGTTGGGTGAGCACAGCTGGCTAAAATGGACACAAGCTCCTATCTAACCCAGAAGCTATCTCCAAATTGATTACCACTCATAAGTCAAAATTTAGTTTTCTTCATGGGTGAAACACTGAGTGGGGGAAAAAGTCTTAAGGAGAAATCTCATGCCATTAGTAGATGGAGAACAGGAAAAGGATTGAACAGCATCTTTTGAGGTTCCTTGTCACATCACTGGCAAAGTCTACTCATGTCATGGAGTGTCCCAGGCAAAGTCTAGAATTTGAGAGTAAATCCAGCATTGGAGAGGGTGCATAGAGGAAAGGACCAGGTGAACTCATCCAATTAGAACCTGGCTCAAGATGTGCAGGATCTATGGGATAGAGAGGGTGGAATATGGCATATGAGGAGTCTATAGATTGTGGGTGGGTAGGACTTGTCCTGGCCAGAGTTTTGAGACTGGGGAAGGGGCCTGCAGTCAAGAATGGCCAGACTACCAGTACACTGGATGTGTGACCAGACTAGGTATAATGAGTTAAGAAGAATGCATGGAGTAGGAGAATTGGGCAGATCCACCTATGTACACTCTGAGGAAGATTTGGTCGGGTGGAACATTCAGAATATTGTGTTCCAGAGGCCTCCAGTTTAGAAGCAGGCCAGAAGCTTTTTATAAACAACTTCCAAGCTTCTTGTGGCTCTCTAGGCTATTAACCTTTTTTCTTTCACTTTGTAAATATTTTATTTAGGTTTTTCTATTGAAAATACATTTTTTCCTCTCATCTAACATATCTTGACTATGGTTTCTTCTCCCTCTACCCTTCCCAGTTTCCCCACCTCTCCCTTCAATCCAGATCCACTCCCTTTCAGTCTCTCATTAGAAAAATAACAGTCTTCTAGGGAAAATAATAAAATATAACACAATAAAATAAGATAAAACAAAACAAAACACATCAAGATAGAAAAAAAAAACAAACAGAAAAGGCAGAAGAAACAGATAAAGATGCAGAGACCCCCATCATTTGCATACTAAGGAATCCAATAAAAACACAGCAGCAGAAGACATATGCAAAGGACTTGTTAAAAGGGTTAAGAACAAAGGGTGAAGATCTATACATTTTCTTTTAAATGCCCTAACATGACACTGTGGTACAAGGAGCCTCCAATGATGCTGTTCTATCCTTTTCCTTGGCATGAGACTACTCCTTAAGAAGACTTCTCCCCCGCCCCCAGTGTTTCACCCATGACGAAAACTAAATTTTTATTTGCAAGTGATTATCAATTGGAGATATCTTCTGGGTTAGAGATAGGAGCATGTGTCCATTTTACTTCATCTCTAGAGCCCTTCTAACGAAGCCCCATGTGCATGCTGCATCAGTCTCTATGAGCTCATGTGTGCATCAGTCATGCTGATTTAGAGGATCTTGGTTTCCTTGGTGTCCTTCATCCTCCCTAGCTCTCAAATACTCTTTCTGCCTCGTCTTCTGCAGAGTTCCCAAGCCCTGAGGGGAAGAATTTGAAGGAGACATCTCACTTAGGTCTGAGTGTTCTAAGGAGTCTCATTCTCAGCATATTGCATGACTGTGGGTTTCTGTATTTACTCCCATCTGTTGCAGGGAGAAGCTTCTCTGATGGTGGTTGAGCAAGGCGCTGATCTATGAGTACAGCAGAATATCACCAGTAGTCATTTTACTGCTCTATTTCTCTAGCAAATTATAGTATTTGGTTTTCTCTTAGGTCCATGGGCTATCAGGGTCACCCAAGGAGTGTTGGTATGGGTTATATCTTATGGAGTGGAACTTAAGTCAGATCAGATATTAGATGACTACTCCCGCAAGTTTGATGTCACCATGACACCAGCATATCTTGCAGGCATTGTAGAGCAAAGGGGTTTTAGCTGGGTTAGTGTTTGTTTTTCCTTCAGTGGTGTGTAATACCTTCCTGTACCAAAAATACTAGCCAGTAGGGGTAAAGGCTCTATGTAGCCATCAGGTCCGCATCTCTGTGTTCAATGAATGTACAGGTGTTCTCTTCAACAACAGGACTTTGCTGTCAGTTTGTGAAGAGGAACTTAGAGGTTTGACAATAGCCTAGGTGTTTTGGGTGTTCCCTTTAGCTAACAACTTAACTAGATGTAGCCCATTCCCAGTATTGAAAGCTTCATTTGTTAACAAGTGATATCCAGTTGGGGCTCTGACTCCCCTATTGTTTGGCAATTTCATTTTAATTGCCCATATATATATATGTATGTGTGTGTGTGTGTGTGTGTGTGTGTGTGTGTATACATATATATATAGTCATATATATGAAGTAAAAGCACACACACACACACACATAAACACACAGAAGCTTCTACTGTTTATAGTTTCCATACTGCCCCTTAAAGGATCCTTAATTTTAAGCTGTCTCTCCCTGTAGTCCTTCTGCTTGTCCCTTTCTTCATTCATCTTCCTCAATTGTTTTTTCCTTTTCAGTGCACCCCCAGTGCATCTGTAACAATTTTATTTCCCTTTCCAAGGGAGATATATCTGTCCCACTCTTAGTCCTTAACTTGGTACCTACCCTCTATGGAACCTTGCTTATCATTGACCTCACAGATAATATCCATTTATAAGTGAACATATGCTACATTTGTCTTTCTATGTCTGGACTGCCTCATCAGGATGATTTTTTTCTACTTCCATCTATTACCTGCAAGTTTCATGATGTCTTTTTTAATGGATCAGTAATATTATATTATGTAAGTGGACCACATTTTTTTTTAAAAAAAACTATTCATCTGTTGAGGGCCATTTAGATTGTTTCCATCTTCTGGCTATTATGAATAAGATGGCAATGGACATGGTTGAGCAATTGTCTCTGTGATAGGATGAAGCATCCTTTGGGTATTCTCAAGAGTGGTTTATCTGAATCTTTAGGTAAATCGATTCCCATCTTCCTAAGGAACCAACATACCGACTTCTAAGTGTGGCTGAACAAGTTTGCACTCCCACCTTCATAGTTCTTTAACTACTAAGGATTGTTTTAGATATCCTGTGTGTGTGTGTGTGTGTGTGTGTGTGTGTGTGTGTGTGTGTCCATATGAAACAGAAAAGTGTCCTTTCAAGATCTGTCAGGAATTGTGTTGGAATTTTGATTGGGGCTGTATTGAATCTGTAGGTTGATTGAAAGTGTTTATCAGTTGTAGGAATTCCCTGGTAGAATTTTTAGGGTCACTTATCTATACTATAATTGTAACATTAATATTTAATAAATCCCAGCATGGGATTGCTACCTAGCTCAGTGGTTTATGTTCCTGAATAAAAGTCCCTCCCCTCTCTCTCTCTCTATCTCTCTCTCTCTCTCTCTCTCTCTCTCTCTCACAAACACACACACACACACACACACACTTTATATTTTAATATGACTTATGTAGTATAATATCTGGCTAACTGTCTATCATTCATGTTACTAGAATCTACCTCCCTCTGATAATTCCATGTTACTATTTACTGATTTCTGTGTTCCATCTTGGCTGCTTTTAACTTCAATTAGTCACCTGCAAATATAGCTACTTTAGCTAGCTTCTTCCTTTCCAATTTGTATCCTCCTGATCTTCTTCAGTTGTCTTATCATTTTAGCTAAGACTTCAAGAACTGTATTAAATAGGCATGGAGTGTACAGTTTGTCTTATTCATGATTTTAGTGGAACTGCTTTGAATATCTCTCTAAGTTGATGTTGGCTATGGACTTGCTATAAACTGCCTTTATTTATGTCAAGATATGACACTGGTATCCCTAATCTCTCCAGGACTTTTATCATGAAGGGGTATTGAGTTTTTCAAAGGTGTCTTTTATTTTTGTTTTTGTTTTTTATCTAATAAGATGACCATGTGGTTTTGTCTTTCATTTTTTATATGTTAGATTAAAAGTATTGGTTTATGTATGTTGAACCATCCCTGCATCTCTGGGATGAAGCCTACTTAATCATAGTGAATAATCTTTTTGATGTGTTCTTGGATGTGGTTTGCAAGAATTTTGTTGAAATTTTTTGCATCTATGTTCATAAGGAAAATTGGCCTGTGATTCTCTTTCTTTGTTAAGTCTTTGTGTAGTTTAAGTACCAGAGTAACTGTTGCCTCATAAAACAAATTGGGCAATATTCCTTTTGTTTCTATTTTTTGAAATAAGTTAAGGAATGTTGGTGTTCATTTTTGAATGTCTGGTATATTTCTAAAGTGGAAATTTCTGGTTTCTTTGGAAGTTCAGTTGTGTCACATGATGTTTTTCTTGAAACTGTCTTGTGAGAGGATGTTTCGCAGAAGCAGACACTTGAGAGGGCACATAATGTTTAGAAAGAGTATAAGTAGAACCTGACAGATGTTCTTACATTGCTATGCCTCGTAAGGCTTCACTGGTCTTTGCTGGCTTCACTCACCATGCAACTTTTAGCTGGCCTTCACTAATCTTTGCTTGTTGTGACTTCATAGAGAGAAATGCACTAAAGAACTTCTCACAAAATTCCAGGTGCTTTTGGTAGAACTTCGTGGTTTCTGCTGGATTGGGACACTGTTTGCTATTGGACTGGACTGCTGATATCCTGATAATGAAGATTGGAATTGCTCCCAAAGAACTACTTCTAAACATGTCCACAACCCCTTTGTCCTATTAACCATCTTTCTTCTTCCCTACTTTGGTTAGTGGGCTAGAAGGAAGGTTGAAGTGTTAAAGAACCCTAAATAAAGTAGGCTTTGAAAAATATAAGGCTACAGAATTCTGTGCTAAAATATCTGGCCCTGAGCTCTTTTAAGTTGGTAATCTTTTACTTTTTTTTATTTTTTATTTTTTTAGATATTTTCTTTATTTACATGTAAATTTCTCCATTCCCAGTTTCCCCTCCAAAAAACAAAGAGACAAATAAAAACAACAAAAACAAACCCTTGTTGCCTCCCCCTTTCCCATGCCTGCCACCCCGCCCTCTCCTACTTTCTGGCCCTGGCATTCCCCTACACTGGGGCACAGAACCTTCACAGGGCCAAGGTCCTCTCCTCCTATTAATGATCGAATTTGCAATCCTCTACTATACACATGCTGCCTGAACAATCAGACCCCTCCATGTGCAGTCCTTGGTTGGTGGTTGAGTAAGTTGGTAATCTTTTAATTACTGCTTCTATTTTACTAAGGGATAAAGGTCTGTTTAATACAGACCTATATCTGTTGCCTATCTGATATTGATTTAACTTTGGTATGTGATGTGATTGATATCACTATATATAATTATTCATTCCTTTTAGATTTTCCAATATAGTAATATGGTGGAATACAGGTTTGGGAATTATGATTCTCTAGAATTTCTCTGTGTCTGTTGTTATATGGTATATTTGTTTTCACTCACTTCTAGAAGATCTTGCATTTCTTTTTTGATATCTGTTTTGACCCATTTTTCATTCACTAATGAGTTGTTCCATGAGTTTGTAATCTTTCTGGTTTTTTTTCTTTTGTTGATGCTCATTTTAATCTGTGGTGGTCAGATAGAATGCAGGGTGTTACTTCAATTGTCTTGTATCTGTTGAGACTTGCTCTGTGTCTGAATATGTGGTCAATTTTGGTCCATGAGGTGCTGAGAAGAAGGTATATTCTCTTGTATTTGAATGAAATGTTCTATAAATATCTGTTAGGTCAATTTGGTTTATGATATCAATTAACTCCAGCATTCTCTTTAGTTTTTCTCTGGATGATCTCTTTATTGCCACTATCAGGGTAGTTTGGGAGGGTCAACATGTATTTAAGCTAAAGTAGTGTTTCTGTTATCAATGTGAGTTCCCTTGTGTTTGGTGCATAGATGTTAAAAATTGTAATGTCCTCTTAATGTTTTTTTTTTTCCCAGTGAGAGTAAGTAGTGTTCTTCCTTATCTCTTCTGATTAGTTTTGTTTTGAAGTCTATTTTGTCAGATAATAAAATGGCTACATTGGCTTCCTCCATTGGTCCATTTGTTTGGAATATATTTTTCCATTCTTGGACCCTAAGGTGATGTCTATCTTTGATGTTAAGGTGTGCTTATTAGACACAGCAGAAGGATGGATCCTTTTTTCAACATATACTTGTTAGGCTGTGTCTTTTTTTTGGTGAATTGAGATCATTGGTGTTGTAAGTTATTAATGAGCAGTATTTGTTGGTTCCTGTTATTTTGTTGTTATTGTTGTTGCTGTTGTTGTGGTGGTGGTGGTGGTGTGTATATGTGTGTGTGTATGTTTTTCCCCTCTTTTGATTTTCTTGTCTGGTGTTATTTACTCTGTATTGTTTTTAGACATATGGTTATCTTCTTCCTGTTAAAGTTTTCATCCTTCTGGAAGGCTGGATTTGTAGATAGATGCTGCTTAAATTTTCTTTTATTATAAAATATAATAACCACTTTACTAGAAAACTGACTCCTAGCTGCATTCTAAAACTTACCCCTTTGCCCACAGACAAGTGTAGCTTTCACCTATCATCAAAGAAGTTCCTCTTTACAGCAAATGGAGAGTACTATAGAATATCACAACTGGTCACAATACAAAAATAATGGATTATGTGAAGCTCAGCCTTAATGAATACCACAACTCTTAACGCTAAGGCTCAGAGAACATCTGCAAAGAAAGAGAAAGTTTATAAGATGCAGAGATGTACCATATTTTCTGTATCCATTCCTCTGTTGAGGAACACCTGGGTTGTTTCCAGCTTCTGGCTATTGTAAATAAGGCTGCTGTGAACATAATGGAGCATGTGTCCTTATTACATATTGGAGCATCTTCTGGGTATATGCCCAGGAGTGGTATAGCTGGGTCCTCTGGTAGTACTATGTCCAATTTCTGGAACTGCCGAACTGATTTCCAGAGTGGTTGTACCAGCTTGCAATCCCACCAGCAATGAAGGAGTATTCCTCTTTCTCCACAACCTCTCCAGCATCTGCTGTCACCTGAGTTTTTTAATCCTAGCCATTCTGACTGGTGTAAGGTGGAATCTCAGAGTTGTTTTGATTTGCATTTCCCTGATGACTAAGGATGTTGAACATTTCTTTAGTTGCTTCTGAGCCATTCGGTATTCCTCAGCTAAGAATTCTTTGTTTAGCTCTGTACCCCATTTTTTAATAGGGTTATTTGGTTCTCTGGAATCTAACTTCCTGAGTTCTTTGCATATATTGGATATTAGCCCTCTATCAGATAGAGGATTGGTAAAGATCTTTTCCCAATCTGTTGGTTGCCATTTTGTCCTATTGACAGTGTCCTTTGCCTTACAGAAGCTTTGTAATTTTATGAGGTCCTGTGGAGTACTACTCAGCTATTAAAAATAATGAATTTATGAAATTTTTAGGGAAATGAATGGATCAGGAGAATATCATCCTGAGTGAGGTAACCCAGTCAGAAAAGAACACACATGGTATGCATTCACTGATAAGTGGATATTAGCCCAGAATCTCAGAATACCCAAAATACAATACACAAACCACAAGAAACTCAAGAAGAAGGAAGACCAAAGTGTGGATACTTTGATCCTTCTTAAAGGGGGAATAAAATACCCATGGAAGGAGTTGCAGAGACAAACTATGGAGCAGAGACTGAAGGAAGGACAATCCAGAGACTGCTCCACCTGGGAATCCTTCCCATATTCAATCATCAAATCCAGACACTATTGTGGATGCTGGCAAGTGCTGACTGACAGGAGCCTGATATAGCTGTCTCCTGAGAGGCTCTGACAGTGCCCGACTAATACAGAAGTGGAGGCTCTTAGCCATCCATTGAACTGAGTACAGGGTACCCAATGAAGGAGTTAAATAAAGGACCAAAGGAGCTGAAGGGTTTGCAGTTCCTTAGGATGAACAACAATATGAACTAACTAGTACC
>NW_022196903.1:109798439-109807232 GCF_008632895.1 Mastomys coucha | reverse complement strand
AAAAAAAAAAAAAAAAAAGAAAGACCTGAACAATATAATATCAGTAAATATGCTAGTGCAGAAGGGGAAAATTTCACAGGTTCTCACAACTAAGCAAGAGCTACAGGCAACTAATGATTGCAATAAAATACCATCTTCTCCCAATGATAAACCCCTTAATTGATTTTTTTTAATGCAAAGTGTTCAGCACTGAAATCATATTTACACAGGCCATACTAATCTGACTCAGCAGGTTATATTTATATAACTATGTATACATGTATTATAACAAGAATAATAAAAAAGAAGTCAATAGTTTACAAAGGAGAGATCCAGGTTTATCTGGGTTGAAGCAGAATGAGCCAATGTTTTAGGAATAGTTAGTCTTTTTAGTCATTTGTGGGAAGAATAGGAACATTGAAGAAAGCTTCTTTGATATTTTGCCTTGACTTTGTAAATGAGGGTTGATGACAACAGATTCAAATATAACATCTACAAGAAGTCACCGCACAACCTAGCAGGGAAGAAAACAAACAAACAAATCTCTTTAAGTCTGAGTGCATCTTTTGTCTATGAGTATAAATATAAGTATTTAGGAAGTATTTGGGGGTTTTGTTAATTTAGCTACACAACAATAGTAAATTCCTCCCTAGGTCAGAAGAAGACCTCCCTCCCTTAATCAAGGATTTTTTTTAAAAATCATCTTTTTTCTTTTTTTTTTTTAGATTTATTTATTATATTTAAGTACACTGTAGCTGTTTTCAGACACCCCAGAAGAGGGCTTCAGATCTCATTACCGGTGGTTGTGAGCCACCATGTGGTTGTGGGATTTGAACTCATGACCTTTGGAAAAGCAGTCAGAGCTCTTAACTGCTGAGTCATCTCTCCAGCCCTAATCAAGGTTTTATTTTTATTAGATATTTTCTTTATTTTCATGTCATATGATTTCTCCTTTCCTAGTTTAATCAAGGATTTTTAAAAAGTGGGTTTACAGTACCAGGCATAAATTCTTTCCTGTAAAGCGGGCCTCAAATCTACTCAGTAGCTGTGGCCTATGCCAAAGCAGTCATGCCACCAGTGGATACACGTTGTGTGGTAGGGCGGCATTACAGTTCATTGGCTTCATAGCACATCAAGACTGTAGACACCTTTTCTTCTCAGTTTGCAGGTATAATATCTTCTGGAATTACAGAAGCCATCTAGCAAGAAGGTTGCTTCCCGCTCAGTTCCAGCTTAAATTCTCTACATCTTGTATTGAAAATGGGAGATCTCTGGTTTTTATTGTAAAGCCACAAGCTGCAGGAGTAGAGATCAGTTTCCAGAAGCCAATCAAAGGTAGCCAAGAGAAGAAGCCCCAAGATACAAATGTTGCTAAGCAACAGCTTCTAGCTCTTTAGGCTCATGTGCCTTCCAACAGTGTCTATTAACTATATATCTCCTATTAACTATAAGGAGGTTCACTTATTACAGTTGCATACTCTGATCAGTGATAGTCAGCCACTAAGATAAAATTAGGATACGTTTAGTGGCCTGAATAAGCCTAGATACTATGTTAAGTGAAATAAGACAAGCACAGGGTGATGATGACCATGTTTCTCTAGTATGTGGAAGCACTTTGTTACATTTTTTTCTACGTGTGTACTATCATGCTTCCTACCATGACCATAATGACTAAATCTCTACAATTGTAAGCATGCCTCAATTAAATGTTTTCCTTCATAAGAGTTATTGTTGCCATGGCGTCTTTTCACAGCAACAAAACCCTACCTAAGACAACAATATAGGCCAAATTGTAGACACACACATTGATTTGACTCATAATAGTTATATGCATTTACAGAGTACAATGTGATATTTTAGGATCTATATCTGTATCTGTATCTATATCTATGGCAATGATTAGGTAGGTTTGAGATGGTAGGAGAATCCTGGCCTTCCCTTTTCTCTATGGAAAAGTAGGAACTGCATTTCACTCATTAAAGACGCTGGGCCAGCCAGGAAAATGCTCTGCTGATAAAAACACCAGCAGCTGGTGCCCACACATGCTTGTATTGAAATATTAACCTTAAATTTGTTGATTCCCACTATAATTGTTTGCTGATAAAAATTAAACTAAATTAATACAATGAAAACAATTATCCCATATATAGGTGAACAAATCTACTCTCTCCCATACACCTTCCTTCTGAAACTTCACCATGTAAGTCTGACAGAAACAAAAGGCCAGGACCAATCATTTATCATCACAATGATACATGCATTTAGCTACATTGCTGTGGCCTCAGTATGCACACTATATGTAGAAAGCTTAAGGCTGGATTTTTGACCTCAAATAAATAGTTAATATCCAAGTTGAGATCTGAGAGAACCTAAGGAAACTGAAGTGAAAGGTCTCAGTGGAGGACAGTAGGCACTACCTGTCACACCAGAGAGAAAACACAGTGTTCTATCAACAACTCTTGTTCTCAAAAGTGACCAATTAGACATCTCTAGGGAGCCCAGTTGTGCATAATAGCATGTCCTTTCTATTCCTTCCACTCATAACAAGCTCTGAGAGTACCCTGTTCCCTGCCTAGGGACATCAATTCTAGTGACCAAATTCTTGTGGGAAATCATCAAAGACATATTAGACTTGTGTTTTTGGAGATTTCCATTCTCAGTATAATTCAACAGAGACAAATTCCACTAAATTCTGTGGAATTACAGAGGAGAAAGCCATGTGGAAGCAAGGCCAGATGCTCAGCAGAAAGACAAGCAGCATGCTGGAATGTTCCTTAGGCTACTCTGCAGGTCCTGAAGCATGAAGGAAAGCGAGGTACACAGTGCATTCAGATCTTGGCCATGACAGTGTGGGACAGATACATTCCACCTTGCCACCAGCAACTTGACCCTCAGATGAGATGGAAGAGAGAATGATGAAGTTGATGTGAGTGAAGGGAATAGTGTAATGTGTCTGGATCATTCTTCCTAGTTGGTTTATGCTGTGGAAAAACTGCCACCAGCATCCTCTTATGTTCTAAGATGGAGCCCAGAGGAACAAGCTTACGTCTTTGGCTTACCCTGTACTGGTGAGGTCCCTTGTGCATGGTCATCTCAGTGCCTTTATGTTAGTGGTCATGCTGAAACTGATCTGTCTAGAGTCACTCTGCCCTTAGGTCCACCATATGTCATTACTATTACCTAAAGAGTGAGAAAGTGGTGTCAATGGAGTGTAGCTCCCATATAGGTTTGAGAGACTGTCAGTTGGACATTTTCTCCTACAGAGAATATTGCTTCAGCAAGTTGAGGTACTCACCACCAAGCTTGATAACATGAATTTGATTTCTAGGACTCATAGGATGTAAGAAGAAACTGACTACTGTAAATTGTCCTCTTATCCCACATCCCTCCCCCACCCCACATAGCTATAGTAACAATAAAGAAATAGAAATGGAATACACCAAAAATACATTGTCATAATACTGAGAAGTAACAGGAATTCTGGATTCCAGTAAGCCCCACTTAGAATGCAGGCTTTAATATCTCTGAGACTCTGAAAGTTTTAATATCTCCTCTTGGTGAAACAGGGGTGGCAAGAACCTAATACTTGTGATATTGTGGGAACGGAAAGACTGACTTCGGGTGGCCAGTATAGTAGTGTAAATGGTGATGATGATAATAGCAATGTCTGGACCAAAGAATAAAATGCCAGTAATTACAATACTATATTTAACTTAGGAACACACAGGCTCGTGTCAAAAGGAAAAAGAGTATCATGCTTCACCATATTTTATCTTCACCACACCTTGAACAAGCTGCTGAATGACCTCAAAACTCTGCTCTCTGTGATCTCTCTACCGTAAGTTGTCTTAGTAGGAATGGGAAATGGGACCACTGTCCAGGAATTTACCCTGGAGGGATTTCCTGCTGTGCAGCACCTGGGCAGACTTCTCTTCTCCCTGAACCTGCTGGCATACCTGGCCTCCATCATCGGAAATGTCATCATTGTTTCCATTGTCTGCACCAGTGCCCGTCTGAAAAGCCCCATGTACTTTTTCCTCGGTGTTTTCTCCTTTGGGGAGTCTTGTTTTACCAGTGCTGTTATTCCCAAGTTGTTGGCTATATTTCTTTTAGGGAAACAAACGATTTCCTTTGTTGCCTGCTTCATACAAAGCTTCGTCATTCTATTTATCGGGGCATTCGGTTTTTTTCTCATAGCTGTCATGTCAGTTGACAGGTGTGTGGCTATTTGCTGGCCTCTGCATTATTCCACCATCATGGACCTGAGGACCTGCATCCTCCTAATCATAGCCTGCCTTGCTGTGACCTTCCCCCTGATCATGTGGCTAGTAGTGAAGGTATCACGGTTATCCTTCTGCGGCCCCCACGACATCCCACACTTCTTCTGTGACGTCAGCCCTCTGATCCACCTCTCTTGCTCAGACACCAGTTCTGCGGAAGCTCTGATGTTTGCCCTGGCCTTGATTATCCTTCTCTCTTCTCTCATCATAACCACTATCGCATACAGCAACATAGTAGTCACAATTGTGCGTCTCCCGTCAGCCAAGGAGAGACAGCGAGCTTTCTCCACCTGCTCATCCCACCTCATCGTCCTCTCTCTGATGTACGGCAGCTGTGTGTTTATATATGTGAAACCGAAGCAAGCGAGTAGGCTTGAGTCCAACAGAGAGGCTGCTCTTGTGAACACGGTAGTGACGCCGCTTCTGAACCCCGTTATCTACACCCTGCGCAACAAGCAGGTCCACCAGGCTCTGAGGGAGGCTCTGTGCAGAATGAAAATATCAGGATAGGAAAGCTTCACATGTTCTTAGAATGGAAAACATCTGAAATTGTGTTTTCTCCATTTTAATCAGCACATGGGCCTTGGCACTTGAGAACCACAGAATTCACAAAACTTCCATGTAAATAGCTCCACAAAATGCTGGTGTTCATCACCTCATAAGTACATCTTAATGCCATGTGTGTGCCTGTTCCACATATTTCTGGCAATCTTATTTTCATTTGCTTGTTTTAGCTTTTCAAGACAGGGTTTCTCTGTGTAGCCCTTGCTGTACTGAAGTAGTTCTCACTCTGTAGAACATGCTAGCCTAGATCTCAAAGAGATCTGTCTGCCTCTGCCTGCTTCTGCCTCCCAAATACTGGTATCAAAGTCATCACCATCGTTGCCCAGACTGGCAATAGATTTTAACTGCAAAATCTAGTGAGCTTTTTCATCCAAGTGATAAGAACTGTATGCTTGAAATTTCCGGATTAAATTGAGGTATACTATTTTAACTGTGCACTCTTCCATGCATAAAGATGTTTAGTAGACATAATAATGATTTACCAATGGTGGTAAAGTAATTAAAACAATTAGTGATATATTTGAATTGAAGCTTTGAAAATTTTAGTGGAAATCAGCAATGTCTTGCCCATATTCCCTCAGTGAGTCGTTGAAGGAAAGATAGTCACAGAATCCTTTGACCTTGTAAAATATATGTCATAGTGTGTGTCTTCTCCATTTCTCTTCCTGTAACTTGGCTCAGCTGTACATGAGTGCCTCACTTGAATGCTAAATTGAAATGTCCTATTTAGGGTCTTAATTTGTTCTTTAAAACACAAAAATGGCTACTGTCATAAAGATGTGCAATGTCTTGCTGTTCCAAATTTTGCAATTGCATGCCAGTCTCTCAGAGTCAAGCTCACATATGATTGATTTCTATTCTGCGTCAGTCTCTAACCATGTGCAGAGGAGGCTGGGAGGGACCTTGCTGATCAATTTAAAGCCAGTGTTTCTGTTGCTCAGTTTTTAACCTTGCATGCTTTTAGTCCCAATTCCCAGGATATAATGGGTCTGCCTTGTCTTTAGAAGAAGTGCCTCTGAAATGATTATGGTTCATAACTGTGTGTTTGTTTTAGAATAAGGTCTCTCCATGTGACAGGCTTGAACTGTCACCCCTAATGCTTTTGCTTTAGACACCTGAGTCCAGAATTGGGGTATCATGCCTGCCTCTTTCTTTTAGCTTATGTGAACTAAGTCACTACACAACCACAAATAAATTTTTATGAAATTCCTTTAGGTTCACAATTGGCCCTGAATGTCATAATTCAAAATTCATATTTCACTCCAATCTCACAGGCACAGCCCAAACTCACAAACTACAGGTGCACAGCTCCTGCACTGCCTTTGTCTTATGGATCCCCTCAGAAGTGAGCCATGTTCAGATCTAGCTCTGAACATACAATCCCTGTATGGCTTTGTCTTGTGAGTCTCAGAACGAAGCCTGCTCTTGCCATCCCAACAGTCTCTGGTGCAGCTGTGGAAATTCAGCTCACACACCCGCCAGTGCTTCCAGATGACCTCTCTTAACCCTAGACTACCCATGTCCCATCTCCATGCTGTCAGGCTTAGACCCAACCTACCAGCTCCTGCCAACCTGAGGCAGGCTAGATCCTCACCTCAGATACATGTCCAATGAATGAAGTTCACATCACAAAATCACAAAAAACATGAAAGGACAAGACAGTGTGTCACACCCAAAATCTACTAGCTCCATATGAATGCTCTCTAATGAAAATGACCTAGATAACCCCAGGAAACAGAGTTTAACAGAACAATCGTAAATTCACTAAAGACATCGAGGACACACACAAAGGACACAAAATTAAAGTTGCTCAGTCCACAAGCCTAGGCATTTCACTTGCTCTTCTGTATAAGCTGGAATCCTGAAGAGGTAGGTTCCAACAGATGTGCTGGCAAGTAAGTCCAATTAAGCAAAGAAGAGAGTGAATCTTCCTTCTTCCAATGTCCTATTAAACACTATCTGTGAGAAATAGACTGCAAAACTACAGGTGGCCAGTAGAGATTGCTGGTTTATAAGAAGTAAATCTACCAGCTTGAACACAGTTCTGGTGAACACCACACATGTGCACATACATGCACACATGCGCACACATACATGCACATGTATAACTCCCAGTCTTCAAGTTTTGAGGATTCTCCAACAACCCACCTTTTCTTTTTTTTTTTTTATTAGATACTTTATTTACATTTCAAAGTTTATCTGGTCCCCATTTCCCCATCCAAAACCCCCTTATTTTATCCCCTCCCCCCTGCTCACTAACCCACCCACTCACACCCCCCTATCCTGGCATTCCCCTACCCTGGAGCATTGAGCCTTCACAAGACCAAGGGCCTCTCCTCTCACTGATGACAGACTAGCCCATCCTCTGCTACATATGCTACTGGATCCATGAGTCCCTCCTTGTGTACCCTTTGGTTGGTGGTTTAGTCTCTGGGAGCTCTGTGGGTACTGGTTGGTTCATATTGTTGTTCCTCCTATGGGGCTGCAAACCCCTTCAGCTCCTTGGGTCCTTTCTCTAGCTCCTACATTGGGGACCCTGTGCTCAGTCCAATGGATGGCTGTGAGCATCCACTTCTTCATTTTTCTTTCTCTTCCCAGTGAGTCCCACTTTTAAAAGCTACACATTTAGCAGGATGTTTGCATTTGTAAAATTTTCAGTTGATTAATTTTAATTTAATTAAATTTTCATATATCCATCTTATTTTGTTGGGCCATATTTCCTTCTTTTCACATTTTCCATTTTTCCTTTTTTCCTTTTTTTTTTTTGCTTCTCGTGTTTTTTCACCCCACATATTTAGTAATGTTTTTATTTTTGCTTTATTTTTACTCTTACCTGCCCCCTCTTGCTTTTTAACTTTTTCAGTATTGGAATTTTTTCTAATTTCTTGCTAACTTCTCTCTCCTCACACAATATTCCTCACCACTTCTTTCATCTCTGTAGCCCTGCTCCCAACTTAACTTCTTCCTTTCTTTATTTCGCTCACTGTTTCTACACTTAAGCAAAGTGATGCTTAACTTCACTCTATAGTTTCTGTTTCACTGTCACTGGTGGCGTGTTGGTAGCTTGTAATAATTTTCAGTGTATTTCAATATGGTGTATGGATTGGTGCTGTTATCAATACAAGCACTGGTTTTCTGCCATTGAGTGGTACTGGGGATTGAGCTTCCAAGGGCAGTCTGATCAGCCGGAAGACTGAGCCCCCAAAAAGCCAGATGAGAAATCTAAAACAAAAGATGGGCATTGTCACAATGAAGAAATTTACACAGGCAACATGTCTCATCCCAGAATCCTAACTTCACACCTGCTGAACTCTGAGGTACTGAGATAGGCAAGATGCTCCAGGGCAATGTCACACATTTTTTGCTAAGAATGACAAAGGGCCTGCAAGAAGATACAAATGCTCAGAAGAATTCAACCCAGAGAGAAAAGCCAGGAACACACAGGGAAAGGTCACAAAATGGAAAAACAACTGGATAAAATCAGCAGTGCCGAATAAACTCATCATGAATCTTGAGATAATGAAAAGCCAAACTGATATGTTCAAAGTAAAATCCCAGCAAATCAAATAAACACATTGGAAAGTATCACAGATAACCAAGGAGAATAAAGGTTCATGAGAATTTACATTCACAAATCACTAAGAAGGGCATGAGTAGAATATCTAAGAATGCTGGTGCATGTTAAAGACATTTTAAACATAAGAATTCACAGATGAGAGAAGGTGCTGATACAAGGATTAAGAACATGCAGGCGTGAAGTGGAAGCTTAAGGGTTCTTTGGAAAGTCAGTTGTGTTGGATGGTGTTTTGCTGGGGCAGATACATAAAGGAACATTTCACTGAAGCAGAGAGATGTGTGAACAGCTAAGGCAGAAATGTTTAGCTGAAGCAGACACAGGTGAAAGGAAGTTCTGCTAAAGCAAGCACATGAAAGCGCACGTGATAAAGGCTTTTTTTTTTTTTTTTTTTTT
>NW_022196903.1:109782160-109798429 GCF_008632895.1 Mastomys coucha | reverse complement strand
TTTTTTTTTTTTTTTTTTTGCTAATAACACCCATGTATTGGTCCACCTTCCATTGCATAGTTGTGCTTTATTTGTCAGGACTCCATAGAGAAAAACTCAGCAAAAAGACTTCTGGTGGTATGCCGAGGCTTCTTGCTGCTTCCTTGAATTCTGGCTAATTCGCAAAGTGGTGTCAGCTAAGACAGATGCACATGCTGAGACAAGCCGCATGGAGGACATGTGATGTTTGGAGGGAGTATAAATAGGACTCGACAGATGGTGAGAGGAGCTGGAGGCTAGGCTGAACCTGGCTTGCTGGTACAGCTAGCTGTTCAAAGCTTGTTGGTCTCTCATCTTCAGTGGCTCTCACTTAGCTGACAGAGGTACAGCCTAGAACTTCTCCTGGTGTTCCTGCTGGTCCCTCCTGCTCACTCGTGAGGAGGCTGAGGCCTGGCTGTCTCTACTGGGTAGTACCACCGCTGTTGATTCATGTCTGCTATCCAAACTCTATCAAACTGGACTGCTGGTGTATCCATGAAGTGTTTGTGAGCGGGCTGAGCTGCCACTGTTGACTTGTGAACTGAACTGCAAATTTCCTGACAACAGAGATGGGATCCTCTCCAAGAACCATTTCTAAACACATCCACTTCCCCCATATCATTTCTTTCCCACTACCTCTGGTGGAAGGGAGGCTAAAGAGTTTAAGAACAATCACTAAAAGCAGGCTTTGAAAAAATTAAAAGTTACACAGGTATATCCAACCCGTGGCCAGCAGGCTACATATGGCAAATGCAAAATTATAGACTGAAAACAGTGTATTATGTTTCTAACTCAATTGTGTGGTTATTGACTATGGTCTTTATATATGGCAATGTAGTGTCATAACATGGAAAGGCTGGACATGTCTGGTATCTGTTCACTGAAAGGATAATAGAACATTTCAAAATTGAAGAAAAATGGATATTCACACATAAGACCCATGTAAATCTCTAAATAGACATGACCAGAGAAGAAATATTCTGTACCTTAGAGCCAAGATGCCAAAAATACAAAGCAAAAGAAACAATGTTAACAGCTGTGAGAGTAAAATGCCAATTTCATTCTAAAGGCAAAACACCAGCTCTCTCTTCAGAAATTATATATATATATATATATATATATATATATATATCCAACCTGAAAGTATGTATCTGCCAACAAACATTGTTATATCTACAAAAGCTATATTTAAATGTGAAAAGAGAGGATAATTCAGGTTAAGCCCAGACTAAAGCAGTTTGTGACCTTGAAGTTACACTACAAAGGGAACTTAAAGTAATACTGTGCAGGAAAAAAAAGGAAGCAGGGAGAAGGCCTTAGGGTGGCTATGGGGGTGACTCTAACTGAAACTCCTAGCAGTGGGGGATATGGATTCTGAAGTGACCACTTCATGTAGCCAAGCAGGAATCCCAGTGGGTAGATAAGGATAGCAACTCACTCACAAAAACCTTCTACCTAAAATGTGTCCCACCTACAAATGTGCAGAGACAAAGATAGAGCAGAGATGGAGGGAATAGCCAACCAATGACTGTCCCAAATTGAGACACATCCCATGGGCAAGAACCAATCCCTGATACTATTAGTGATACCTTGTTATTCTTGCAGACAGGAACCTAGCATAAGTGTCCTCTGAGAGGCTCCACCCAGCAGATGACATTAGATAGAGCTCTGGGAGTCTTGTGGAAGAGTTGGGGAAAGGATTTAGAAACCCAAAGAGGATAGGGACTCCACAGGAAGACCAACAGAATCAACTAACCTAGACCATTGGGGGCTCCCAGTGACTGACCCACCAACCAAAGGATGCGTATGGGCTGGATCTATGCCTCCTGTGCATATATAAACAGATAAGCAGCTTGGCTTTCCTGTGGGTCCCCCAACAACTAGAGTGGGGGCTGTCCCTGAACTTGTTGTCTGCCTATGGATCTTGGCCCCCTAACTGGGGCCTACCTTGTCTGACTTCAGTGAGAGAGGATGTGCCTAGTCCTGGAGTAACTGACGGGTGGGGTGGCTGTTACAAAAAGAATGGAGGAATGGGGGGATGGAAGAAGAAGCCCCAAGAAGGGGGACTGGGAGGAGAGGGGGCTCATATTGGAGTGTAAAGTGAATAAATAAATTAGCTTTTAAAAAAAGAAAAGGGGAGGAAAGGCATTCCCAATCACAGAGCATAGAGGAGGGTACTTTATGAGCGAGAAAGACGAACAAGGGAGGTCTACGGATGAAGTCCTTTTGTCAAACACTGTAAGCCAGCAAACCTCTAGAATGAATAGGGGAGAAAGTACATTAAATAACCAACTCAACTAGCGAATGACCTGAAAAAATACAGAGATCAGTAAGTACATCTGAATAATAGCCTTCAGTGTGAATGAAGTGTCTCAACTCACCAACAGAGAGGAGGACAGTCCGAGTGGATTGAAAGCTAGCTTCAACTATTAGTTGTCTCCAAAAACCATAACTATTGGTAAAGACACACAGACCAAGAGTCAAGAGATGGAAATCAGTCCTTCTGGTGAATGGAAATGGAAGAGAAGCTGACATGGGTGTTCTGATATCTGATAAAGTCAACTTCAAACCAAAATATAAAGAAAGAGCATTACATATCAACCAAAAAAAAAGTAATCAAGAAAATACAACAAAATATTACACATGCACTGTTAGGGTTCTCAATAAAATTAATCACATGTGGATGGATATAAATGTGTAGATCAATCCTTACATCATAGTGGTGGTCAGTGTCAATGCTCACATCTACTTCCATGTGGATCATCCAGTGTAAAGTATCAACAAGAAACAAGAGTGTTAAACTTAGCAGACTATTAAGATAAAGCCATGAAGGTTGCAACATGTAGCTGGGCATACCTCAATAAAAGAATAATAAATATTGTATATACTAAAAACCTTGATTCTCTGGAGATATTCTCTGTGCCTTCTGTATGGTATGTGTTCACATTCTTCTGTTCCCAAAATGTAGATATGGGTCTTTTGGGTGTCCCAAAGTTTTTCTGTGTTCAATTCAATTATTTTTTAATTCTCATTGACCTATACTCAATAATTCAACTTGTCTATCTTGTCTTTCATCCTTGACTGTTTTTGACATGACATATTTTGTTGAAGTTTTCTATTAAGATTTTCACCCCATCCCAGCCCTGTCTCCCTCACTCTCACACTCACCAGAGTTCATCTCCTCTCCTCCAGCATGGTGGGAAGGCATGAGTAAGCTACCTGCATGCTCCTTCACAACCCTTCCAATTCTGTTCACCCTGTGGCTGCTGCCAAGGACAGTGATGCCCTAGACTCTTTTCTTTCCTTTGGGACATGTTAGATCTCAGACTTCTTCCCAGCGGGAACCCTAAAGCATGTCCATGTGACACAGAAACACAAGTAGGTTACCTGTGCTCACCTCAAAGCCCTCATCCAACCTGATAGCTCTGTGGCTGCTTGATAGGACCGGCTTCCTCCCAACCTCTCTCTCTCTTTCCTTTTGAGACTCAATAGTTCTCAGACTACATCTCACAAAGAACTCTCCATCCAACACACAAGGCTTGGACATTCAGACCATTCTTCCCCTTTAAGAATTGCCAAAGCCCTACTAGGTACTTCACTGAGACTGTCCCATAGCCTTATGAGTCCTTGAAATGCAGAAGCAGTCTACACTATAAGGGGAAATGTGTTCTAAACTGCTTGACCAAGCTGCTGAAGGCACCTGATTGTACTGACAAGCAGAAGATATATGAAAGAGGTTGTGCCTCCTCCCAGCCCTAACTCCATCAACAAGCAACTTGGCCTCTTTGTGTGGAGCCAGAAACACCCCAGTTCTTCAACATGGCCCTTCCACCTCCATTTCTTAGTGACTTCCAGCCAACCCACAGAACAGCTTTCTACCAGGGACCCCACAGCCATCAAAAAGGCCTGAACTTAGGGAAGCTACCTATATCCTCCTTCCTCATTATAGTCTTTCTAGGCAATTCTTAGACACACTGTCTCTTACTCCCCTGAGTCCCTCCTTGTCGCGACCACCCTCGACCAGCAAGAATGACGCAACACACTCTCGGGCTCTTCTCCTGCAGTTTATTCAGGAACCTTTGAACCATCTTCTGACTGACTGACTGACTGACTGACTCCGAGGAAAGCCAACCCACAGGTTAAATACTGTATGGTCAGCCACCTAGGTAAAGCCACGTGGCGCTATCTAACAGGCCCACATAGCGGAAGCAAGCCAGTTGACTCAGCCCATAACCAAATAAGGAGTTGTTTACTTCAAGAGTGCTCACCATCAGACTGGCGGGGGGCGGCAGCCAGCGCCATCTTTGAGGTGTGGCGGTTCGCGGCTCTCCACACCTCCTCCCAATCCACTTCTATTCCTAGGATTTAGCCCCTTAGTACAGACTCAGAGTCCATAGTCTTCATACCTTTTCACCATTGTCCCTTTCAGCTGTTCCTTCTAGCTCATCTCTATTTCTTTGTAACTCTCCACCACCCATAGAGCCGTTATCTACTAGGGACCCCTAGCCACCACAGTTGGTGAGGATCCAGAGTGGGCAACAGAAACTGAACAACAGATTACCAATCCAAAACCTGAGACCAGATATATGCACCAATAAATGCTTGAAACATCATAACTCCAGATGCCTAGATCCCAGCACAAAACCAAAAACAAGTAGCCAAGACACTATGCTTCCTCTGGAAGTAAGCAACCCTGTTTCAATAGGCCATGAGAAAAGCAATTCAACTGAAATGCAAGGCAAGGACTTCAAAATAGCAATCATGGATAAGCCTTAAGGACCTTAAAAAGGATCAAATGCCCTAATGAAGACCATAAAAACACAAATTGTTGGATAAAATAACAAAAGAAGTTCAAGACATGAAAGTATAATTAAACAACAATGACAAAAAAATAGAATCACTAAAGAAAGCGATTCCAGACTGAAAGAAACCTAGAAATAGAAAACCAGGGCAGCAAACACAAACATTAGGGGAGAGAGAGGGGGAAAGAGAGAGAGAAAGAGAGAGAGAGAGAGAGAGAGAGAGAGAGAGAGAGAGAGAGAGACTTCAGGTCTTGAGGACAAAGTAGAAAAAAATTACATAGCTCAGTCAATTATCTCAGAAAATTTGAATATAAAGAAAATACAGACACAAAACATCTAGGAAATGTGAGATTCTATAAAAATATCAAACTTATAACTAATAGGCATAGAGAAAGAAGCCAAGATCAAAAGCACAGAAAATATTTTTAGCAAAATCATAAAAGAAAACTTTTCAAATGTAAACAAAGAGATGCCTATCAAGGTACAAGATGCATACAGAACACCAAGTAGACAGGACCAGAAAAACTATCATGAAATAAGACCGTATCCCAGGCTACAACTCTAGGGTAGCCCTCTGATCCTCCAGAGGCCACTCCAGCCAGAACAACAGAGAAGAAACAGAAACCAAGGAATAAAACACCCATACAACAAAGACTATCAGATTGTCTAAGATCAATAAATCAACTAATAGCTCATGCTGGCCAGGATGTGGAGTAAGGGGAACACTCATCCATTGCTGATGGAACTGTTAACTTGTATAGCCACTATTGAAATCAGTGTGGCAATACCTCAAGATCTAGTTAAACTACTTTTGGGCATATACCCAAAGGATGCTTCATCCTATCACAGAGACACTTGCTCAACCATGTTTATTGTTACCTTATTTATAACAGCCAAAAACTAGAAATAACCTAGATGTCCCTCAACAAATGAATAGGTAAAGAAAATGTGATACATTTGTATAATGGAATATTCACTCAGCCATTAAAAAATGAAATCATGAAATTAATAGGTCAATGAATGGAACTAAAAAAAATATCATCCTGACGAGGTAACCCACACCCAGACAGAGAAATGTTTTATGTATTCCTTTATATGTGGATATTAGCTGTTAAGTCACTGATAACCAAGCTACAACATACAGAATCACAGAGCTTAGCTATAGAGTAAGGGACGAAGGGGGACTGATAGATCTCCCCAGAAAGGGGAAATAGAATGGAAGGATCAAGTGAAGAAGAGAGGGAAGAGGCGAGAGGAGGGCGATGGCCAGAACACAGGGAGAGACAGCTAAGATTAAGGACCTTTTAAGGGGTAGTTTGAAAACCTAACACAGTAGAAACGTGTGTGTGTCTGTCTGTGTGTCTGTGTGTGCACATGCATGTCCATGCGCATGTATGAATTTAACCTAATAAAATCACCAATAATGGGAGACAGAGCCCCAACTGAATATCTCTTGTCACCAAATGAAGCTTCCAGCACCAAAAAATTTTTGGCCAAAGAAGTACCATGGGACCCCAAAACAACCCAAGCTTTTGCCAAGGTTATATATAGGTCATTCTCCATGACCTGACAGCAAGGTCCTGTTGTTGAAGACAACACCCATACTAGTCACTGAACAGAGAAGTGGAGCTGGTGCCCGCCCAGAGCCTTCACCACTATTGTGTGTTCTTGGTACTGAAAGGTACTCTGCTGCCAAAAGAGAAGCATGAACACCAGCCCAGCTATAAACCCTTCTGTCTACAGTGGTGTTCTCCCTGCAAGGCACACTAGTGCAATGGTGGCACAAAGTGTATAGGAGTAACCAACCAATATCTGATCTGACTTAAGGCTCTCTATGAGATGGAACCTACACCTCATATTGTTCAGGTGACCAAGAACCTGAGACTAGATAGCCCAGGGACCATGGTAAAACCAAGTACTACTGGCCTTTTCTATTTTAATATTAATGTTAATTTTTAATTTTTCTCTTTTCTTACTCTACAGGTCATTTGCATATTATATATATGTATATATACATATACATATACATATACATATACATACATACATACATACATATACATACATACATACATATATATATATATATATATATATATATATATATATATATATATACTGTCTTCTGGTTTTGTGTTTTTAGGGGATTCCTGAGTGTTAGAAAGAGTGGGCTTATGTGTCTATACCTGATTTTTTGTTCCTTTTCTCGGACTCTTTTCCTTCTGTTTATTTTTTCCTATATTTTTGTTTTGAATTATTAGATTCTATTATTATCCCCTAGATTTTGGGGGGGGGTGGATAGTTTCTCTGTGTAACCATCCTGGCTGCCTTGGAATTTGTTTTATAGATCAGGCTAGCCTCAAACTCACAGAGATCTGCTCATCTTTGACTCCCTACTGCCGAAATTAAAGGTGTGCACCACCACAGCCTGGCATCTGTGGTTTTTTTTTTTCTAATGAGAGACAGAAAGGGGGAGGATCCAGATGGGAGGAGAGGTTGGGAAAAACTAGGAGGAATAGAAAGAGAGGAAAATGAAATCAAAATATGTTATATAAGAAAAGTTCTATTTTCAATAAAAGAAAAAGAACTGCTTATGCATGATGTTAAGAACAAAACTTTCAATTAAACAAAAAGAAAAAAAGAAAAAGAAAAGAAAAGGAAAAGGGTCCTTCCCTCCCTAAGTTGCTTTTGGTCATGGTGTTTTGCCACAACAGAAAATCTAAGATACCAGGCAAATGTGGCTGGTGAATGTACCTTGGTCTTGGGCTGCAGATATGGAGCTAAGCCTGTGGCTGTGAAGATTGGGGGTGTGGGAGAGGGAGAAAAGGAACCTGTCTGTGTCAAGAGCTGGACAGGAAGCAGAAGTGTATGCTGGAGTCAGAGGGTCCAGGATCTTGTACTTTCAAGTGCTGGGAGCTAGGGATGGGGCAGAAGTGAGTAGGGTAGCTGAAGGTTCAAAGACCCCTTACCCTTCAACCGTGACAGAAAGGCAGTGAACACTTATTACAATTCCTAGTAGAAACAGAAACTTAATATCTGGTCGTAGTGTAAGAAAATTAGTAATGCCGAAACTAATGTTAGCAAACTAGCAAATCATATTGGAAACATTTCAGTTTGTCATAAGTCGCAATATGCATCTAAAGTGCAACCAGCAATTCCATATGTAAGCATTTATTGCAGATAAATAAAAGCTAACAATTTACATAAACGTGCTCAGACATTTAGAGAAATTTAACTTGTGAAAGCTGAAAATTGAAAACAGACACCATGTCCTTCAACAGGTAGACTGCTATACAAAATATGATATGTATCATATATCTCTCACATACATATACACATACAATGGAACAATAATGAACAATGAAAAAGAATGAACTAATAAAACATACAATGTCTTAAATGAATTTCCAAGTAATTACGGAAAATAAAAAAACCAATTCCAAAGACTGCATCCTATATAACTACATACATACATATATACTTTTTATTATATACATAAACATATAAGTACATACATATTTGTTAAAATGGAAAGTTACTGAAATGGAGACCTGAATAGTAATTATGTCAGGAGAAATGAGCATGGCTTCTGTGAGACCAAAGGAGGCATCCTAGGGATGATGGAAATGCCCTTAATTTGACCTCTTCAATGTCAGTGTCCTGACCACAATATGCAAGATACATATACATGTATAGATATATAGATATATGTATATAATATTTGATATATAGTGAATGTGACTTTTGTGGAAAATTAAACAAAGAGAACATAGACCCACTTTGTATTAGTTCTTAAAACAGCACATATAATTATCCTAAAACTAAAAGTTTATTTATTTATTTATTTATTTATTTAGGTAGGTAGGTAGTTTTGTGCTTCTGTATGTGTGTGTGGGGGGGGGCACATGCATGCATTCCACAAGAAGTATGCCAAGGACAAAGGACAGCCTACAGGAATCAATCCTTTCCTTTGAGCATGCAGGTTCCAGGGAACAAACTCAGGCCATCAGTGTTAATGGCAGGCGCCTTTACCCATTTAACCATCTCATAAGCTCTCTAAAAGTTTGACTTTAAATATATATATTTTAATTTTATTCCATTTAATTATTTAGTGGGAGGTATGAATGTCACAATTCATGTGTGGGGTCAGAGGACATCATCGAGTAGTTTTAGAGGATCAAACTTGGGCCATCAGGTTTGGCAGCAAGCACCTCTACTCACTAAGTCATTTGATCAACTAAAACATCATGACAATTTATGAAAAGCTTCTCCTCTGTGGGCCAAGTTCTGCTCACTGATATAACAACCAGAATTCTATTCAGCATTTCCCGAAACATCATGAGAAAGGATGTAATTTATTATGACTTGCTTGTCCCTGAGAGATTCCAACTCAGGTGTCTGGTAGATACCCCTTTTAAATAACAAATGCACACAAGACCTGAGTGAGACATCTTGGAATGGCTGACTGCTCTATGAGGATGATACTCATTCTTCCAGCTGGATTGCAAGACTTTTGGAAAGTACACCAGACTTCTTACATTCAAGCAAGGCACATCGTCAGAGCTCATGAGAGTTCCTTGATGTTATGTTTTTTTATTCATAACTATCTAATGTATTATTTCTTTGGAGAAAGAAAAGGCACAGATGAAATTGTCTCTTAGCAGCCATAACTCTCAGGATATCTTATAATCAAGTCATTCCAAGATTATGTAACTGTTGAGTCTTTAAAAGTCTAAAGAATTTTTTATCACATTATGCCTTAAAATAATTAATTTTCAAATATCTGTGACAGGAATTGTATACTTAAATAACACATACACATGCATACAGAGAGAAAGAGAAAGAGAGAGAGAGAGATCAAATACAGACCATGCACATGAGTAATCAAGTATGCCTCCCCCTAGGCTCAATCATCTTTGCTACAAGCCACTTCTCTAGGGAACCTAAGAACCATAACTGGCTCAACTTTAATGCAAATGTTGTTAATTCATAAATGTGTGTGTGTATGAACTTTTATTATTGTGAGTTCTATTAAATTGTGGTATAAAATGGCAGCCAGAATTCTACTTACTGTTCCAAAACATTACTAGCAGCACTTAAAATTACATTTGTGAAAATATCTAACATGAGAAGCTAGAAACAGGTATGGGACCATTTCCTAGCAAGCTAATTGTACAGGGCTTTGCAATCTAAAGTCTAAGGGAAAAAAATCCATATACTAAGAGGTTCTGTATTCTTTTTGTTTCAAGAAACCATCAAAGCAAATTGTTAGTATTATGCAATACATCAAGATAATGATAAATTTAAAGTGTGCATATCAGCTACCCAGAATTATAGTAAGCTACTTATGTCTCTAAAACAAATGGATCTAAAAAGAGAAAGAAATCTATTTATTATTGATTTGTTTCAAATCCACTTTGTTTCTGATACTTTTAAATGTCAACTTCAGTAAAATGGTAAAGAAAAATTTTTACCTACTTGTTTTAAGTATCAGAAAATTCAAACAAAAGAATGTGTCATACATATCACATACTGACTCTGACAGCTGATTTTTAGCTCAGTGGCTTTGTATGACTCTTATCTGTCAACATCCTTTCAGGGCCATTTCCAGAAATCTTCTTGCATAAGAAAATCCATGGATGTTCAAGATCCTTATATAAAGTGACATAAAATTTGCATACAATCTATGCAATTTCCATATACCTTTAAATCATGTCTAACTAACTTACTTATACTAACCACAATATATAAATCCTATGTAAACATACAGGTTTCATTCACACATCCAAATATTTTTGTATCCCTGTTGGGTGAACCTGCAAACATATGACTCACAGAAAGGAACAGGGCAATTTTTTTGTTAGTACTTTTTATTTAATCCATTTATGAGCTCTCTATAAATGCTATTTGGGTTGAATTAATATGAGGCCAACGAATAGAAATAAGGGAAGATATTTCTCAACCCAAGGTGGTGAACAGTTCTTTTTTTTGAAAGTTGTAAATGGCATTGGAAGATAAGGTAGCACAGATCTAGTGAGATTGGCTTAAATTAAATCACCATACGGATATTATAGAAAGGGTTTCCAGTGGTGGTGGTGGGGGAGGGGTCCCGTTAGATGAACAAAAAGACTCACCTTCCCAAGCAGATGACATTACTTCCGCAAGTTCACCCTGGACAGTGCATCCCTCAGAGCCTGGTGGACCTGCTTGTTGCGCAGGGTGTAGATAACGGGGTTCAGAAGCGGCGTCACTACGGTGTTTACGAGAGAGGCCTCTCTGTTGAATTCAAGCCTGCTCACTTGCTTCGGTTTCACATATATAAACACACAGCTGCCATACATCAGAGAGAGGACGATGAGGTGGGATGAGCAGGTGGAGAAAGCTTTCTGTCGATCCTTGGCCGATGGGAGACGCATGATTGAGATTAGAATGTGGCTGTATGCAAATAGAGCCGCAAGGACAGACGTGAAAAGGACTAGCACAGCAACAGCGAAGGCCATTCTTTCAAGAGATTTGGTGTCTGAACAGGAGAGATGAATTAAGGAGCCAAGGTCACAGAAGAAATGGGGGATGACAGTAGAGCCACAGAAAGACAGCCAGGAAAGTTTCAGAATCACACCGGTTACTAGCATGAAGGAAAGCACATAGCTGAAGAAAACCAGAAGGAAACAGACCCTGGGGTTCATGATGGCTGGGTAGTGCAGAGGCCTGCAAATGGCCAGGTAGCGATCCAAGGACATCACAGCCATGTGGAAGAAAATTGTTGACCCAAGAAATAAAAAAGAAAACGCTTGGATGATACAAGGAGTGAAATGAATTGTTCTGTCTCCAAAAAGAAAGATCGACAGGAGCTTCGGGATGACAGTGGAAATGAAACAGCACTCACAGAAGGAGAAACTCCTGAGGAAGAAGTACATCGGGGTCTGCAGGCGAGGATCGGTCCAGGTGATGGCGATTATGAGTGTGTTTCCTGTGACTGAGGCCAGATACACCAGCAGGTGCACGAGGAAAAGGACCTTGCTCAGGTGCTGAGCCACAAGGAAGCCCTCCAGCACAAACTCCAGGACTGTTGTCTCATTCCACGCCTCCATCCTTACCTCCTCTTCCTTTGCCATCAGCCCTCCTCGATCTGGTAGGCAAACCTGCTATCACCAAAATAATAAATAATTTAATGGCGGTCACTGCTTTTAAAGGTGGCTTGCCTAAGCACAGGGCCTGCACGGGCTGCACCAGGTCCTCAGCATGTATGTTATGGCTCTTAGTCTGATGTTTTTGTGGGACTTGTTACTGTGGGGTCAGCAGTGTCTCTGTCTCTTGGGATTCTTTTGCTCCTATTGGGTTGCCTTGTTCCACTTCGCTATGAGAGTTTTTGCTTTGTCTTAACGTATCTTGTTTTGTTGTGTTTGGTGGTAATCTCTTGGAGCCCTGCTTTTTCTCTGAAGGGAAATGGAGGGGGAGTAGGCCTATAGGGGAGGGGAGCTGGGAGGAATTGAGGGAGGGGAAACTGTGGTTGGGACATAATGTATGAGAAGAGAACCTATTTTCAATTTTTAAAAATGTTTTAAAAAATGCTCATCCTTATTATTCTAAGGAGTCATTAGTCTAATTTTAAAATGTTTTATTATAAATCATTTTTTTCCTTTTCTCATTTCTAAAATACAAATGTGAAAATTGTAGTTTGATTTTTAGAATTATATACTCTTAAAATATTACCTTTGGATCATCTCACCTGAGGTAAAGAATAAAATTGAGAATCGTAGCTTTGGAGATGAAACAAATATATTAGCATCACAATGTCACAACATCTCAAGTGCCGGCTACAGAAAACAGTGCTAGCTTCTAGACTGCAGACTGGTGGTGTGAAGCCCTCCTGTGTGTGGCCTCTGGAAACAGTAATTAAGAAGCTGTAGACCTACTGTCACACTCTAAGCCAGTTTTTAAACAAAGTCCAAATACATTATTTTCCAGTTCCCAGAAGGAGCTCAAATGCTTGCTCCCATGAGATTGGTGACGACCCAGTGACTGAGATTTAGTGGACCTAGGGGTGAAGATGGCAAAACAGTCCAGGCACAAAGAAGAAAAGCACCAAATCCTCAGCATGTATGTCACAGTCTTAGCCTGTAACTCGGTGTCCTGTGCCTTCCACCACCCATGCAGAACGGCACGTCTGCTTCTGCTGTCCTCCACAGTGTGCCCACGATCCTTCCCTTCCTGTGAACATGGTTAATTAAAGATACTCTTGTGTTTGAAGTCAATCACTGAAGACACATTAACTTGCTAAGAGCCATTGCCCAGTAGAAGGCAGAATGGTGTGTAACTGCTCCACGGGGGAAGGGTGGGCGTTTGAATGACATTGGTGCTCCAAAGAAAACTCATCACAAGTCAGTTTGCCTTATTCTCTTGATTGCCCAGATCTATGGCTTTCACTATGCAGAACCTCAGTGCTGGCTTAATCAGGACTAATCTCTATTTCAATTATACATCCTCCCTACAGCTACACACTTACCAGCAAGCAGCTCCCAGCAGTGAGGTGGACAGAGATTTCTTCTCCCAACAAAGCAAACTCTTTCTCCTAGGAAACAAAATAAACAAATAAATAAATGAATAAATAAATAAATAAATAAATAAAAGTTCAGTCTTTGTTGTATGTCTTTGACCTATAAAACAAATAATGCTTGCTTTATATTTGAAGCCACAGAAAATCATTAAGGCTACTTATTTTTAAGAAATAAAGAGATTTCTAAACCTAAGGAAACTAACAGCCATTCTCTCCCTTCCAGAAATCTGACAGGTAAATTCTAGATCCTTTGAGGCAATTCATAATACCCAAACCCACACTAGCATTTGAAGGAGTAATCATTTAAAAATCTAGAACATACTCGGATTCGTTCTATGGGATAGTGAACCACTCCATGGGACATGATCACACACTCTTGCCACAAAGTGCATTAGCTTTACATTGGTCCTGAAGGCATGGACTAAGGTGAGTAACCTGGCAGGTTGTGCATCCATTCAAAGAAACTTAGGGAAAGAGGACAGTAAGTGTTAAATCTTCTTGTTTATAGAGGCTGGTAGCTTCTTTCTTATCAACTAGCTATGGAAGACCACCCTGGAGAGGTGAAAATAATTGCATTCATAAATGAGAACAGGTTTATAAGTGTTATTATTATGCACGATTATATGCTGCTACAGGATTGTGTACTGTCACAAGTGAAGTCACACAGGGTCCAAAAGGACAAACCTCTAGGACATTCATTAGAGGAATATGGGAAAAGGATTCAAAAGTAAAATGTCAACAAAATCCCAGGAGACATTTCATTGTTTGTTTGTTGGAAATGGAAAAATTCAGGAGAATATTCTAATTAACATTCTACAAGCTTCTGACCTCCTTCTCTTCTGACCTGCATGATCCTCTGGGAAAGTCTTCAGAGGTTTGTTTGGCCTATCTCCCAAAGATACATCTGTGAGAAAACACAGGATTAGACTGTACATATTTTGCCTCAAAGATTTGCTTATTTTTATTTTTATATGTAGTGTTTGCCCACATGTATGTATGTGTACCATGTGCAAGCCTGGTGCCTTTAGATGCCAGAAGAGGGAATCAGAATCCCCTGGAACTGTGTGGCTACAAATGGCTGAGATCTGTCCCGTGGATTGTGAGAACTGAAACTGGATTCTCTGTAAGAGAATAAGTATGCTTAACTGCTGAGCCATCTCTCCAGCCCCACAGTTTACCTACTTTAAAATGAAGAACTTTAAATATACAGATGGGATTTATACAAAGGACAGTCAAGGAATCACCTCTCAGACTCTGTCATTTCCCGTGTTGCTACAAATCCCTTGTCCCATTAAAGTAAAGAGCTCTCACCATAAGAAAACAATTACTACAGTTTCTATGGTGCTGAAATGTCTAAAGCCCACTGCAAAAATGTTTAAATTTAATAACAGAATATAATCCTTGGTTTTCTGAAAAGGGCACTCTAGATCCCAGAGTATGGGATCAAATTAAACTTTCCTTCTTGAAAAAAAAAATCACTTTTGCTTGTTCATGACCACCAAACAGCAGGAGTTCCTCTCATTTAGCCTTCATTACCCCTCAGCAAGTGTCTGAGGTCATTTATGCTGTGTCAGAATTATTGGTTTTTTTTTTTTTTGTATTCACTATCTTAAATCATAGTTTTCCATTCACCAGTGAAGGACATTTATGTCCAGTTACAAGCTATAGTGAATCAAGATGCTATGACCATTCTTCCTTCATATAGTATATGTCTACCACAGCTTTCCCTCCCCTGACTCTTCCCAGTCTCTCCCCCAAACCTCCCCTCTACCCCAGATCCCAACCCCAGCCCCCTGCCCCTGAAAAGAGCAAGCCTCCCAAAAATATCAACCTAACATGGTACAACATACAATAAATCCAGGCACAAACCCCAACACCAAGGCTGGGCAAAGCAATCCAGCAGGAGGAACGATCCCAAAGGCAGGCAAGAGAGTCAGAGACACCCATTTTCCCTCTGTCAGAAGATTCTACAAAACACTAAGCCAGCAACCATACCGTATATGCAGAGGACCTAGCCCAGACCCATGCAGGCTGTGCCTCTTCAGTCTCTACGAGTCCCCATGAGCCCTGCTTAGCTGATTCTGAAGGCAGTGTTCTTCCAGGGTCCCTGACCCCTCTGACTCCCACAATTTCTTCTCCCCTTCTTTAGATTTGAGGGGAAGGACCCGATGGAGACTTCCAACCTGGCCTCTCTCTGTCTCATGTTTGGCTATGGGTCTCTGCATCTGCTCACATCAGCTGCTGGAAGTAGCCACTCTGATGACAACCACATTCAGCACTGACGTATAAGTACAGCAGAACAGCATGAGGAATCATTTCACTTGTTTTTGTTGTTATTGTTGTTTGGGTTTGCCAGGTGTATTTGTTCTAACCAAGGCCTCTGGGCTATCCGGTTCTTTGCCATCCAGTGTCAGGCATGGCTCCCTCTCTGTGGCATGGGCCTCAAATTAGACCAGTCATTGGTTGGCCACTCTCACAAGTTCTGTGCCACCAGCCATGACTATTCTTATACAAATGGCTAGCAAACAGAAGAATCTGGATATTCTCTCTGGTAACTTTCTAAGACTGGAGCAGCCAGCTGGGAGGCACAGGTCCCAGGGGAGCTGCAGGGTGGCAGGGACAGGATCCTCTCAGCTTCCGAGTGACAGAGGAGGATCAGTGTCCTTCTCTGCCCCTTCCCTGCAAGTGGAGGGCCTACCTCCAGGGAGCACCTTAAGCCAGAGACTCGGGCGAGAGCCGCCATTTTCTCTCTGGTGAGTTTCTAAGACCGGAGCAGCCAGCCAGGAGGCTCAGGCCCCACAAGTCGCAGGGGACTTGCAGGGCGGCAGGGACAGGACAAGCTCTAGTCAGTGACACTAAGAACATCTAACACCAAAAATCAAGAGATGGTGA
>NW_022196903.1:109772533-109775314 GCF_008632895.1 Mastomys coucha | reverse complement strand
TTTGGAGGGGAAACAGGGAATGGAGAAATTCGCATGTAAATAAAGAAAATATCTAAAATAAAAAAAATAAAACAACAATTAAACAAAGTTAACTTAAGAGTGAAGGAGACCACACAGCACTTAGAATGTGGATCTTCTGACACATAAGCTTATAAGTATCTGGCCCCACTCCCCCTCCCACTCAGTCATCCCTAGCCAGGACCCACCCGTGCAGCTCCCCACCAGGAGAGACAGTCCATATTCTTGTCACGGGTACTCCTTAGTCCACCTGCCCACTCGTTGCCATGCTTACCAGCCAGCCAGGCATCTGCCCAACAGGGAGTCTGACCAGAACTACTACCAAGCTGAGTGTACTTTAAACACCCAATTCACAAATCAAAAAGCATAGCCCCAAGATTAAACACTAATCACCATTCAGCTGGCCCACAGTCTGACATCTTAGGAGTAACGCCAAACAAATATTCAAGCAACCACTTAGCAAGAGAGAGACTAGATCCCCATACCAAGAACTAGTATCAAAGACCCAACCCCAGATCCCTGGATCCCATTACAGAAAGCAAACAAACAGAATAGCTAAGTCAATACGACTCCTCCAGAAATTAGAATTTCCAATGTATTGATAGCTGAGAAAAATACCTTAGATAATTCATGCACAGGATGATGATTTCAAAACAATCCTGAATATGTTCAAAGAAATGGAAGAGGAGATAAACAAATACCTGAATTAGGACTATGAAAATACAAACAGTGGAATGAAATAATAAAGACACTTCAACATATGAAAATAGAATTTAATAAAAGATGAGATTGCTAAAATATTTTCTAAAGTAAACTAAAACCTAAAATGAAAAACTCATGAAGTCAAACAATATGCTCAGAGGAAAGTTTCTCCAACAGATTACATTATGTAGAAGAGCAAGTATCTACTCTAAAGGACAAGAAAGAAGTGGACCACTTGTTCAAAGAAAATGTTAAATCTAAAAAGAAACCAAGAATTTAACATGCAGAAAATATGGGACATGATAAACACCGAACCTACAAATAATAGATATGCAAGAAGACAGAGAAGAAAGCAAGGCTAAGGGCAAAGAAAATATTTTTTAACAAAATCATAAAAGGAAATTCCTCAAATCTAATGTACAGAAGAAAGAAAGGCTGTTTACAGTGTCAAGAGACAGAGCGAGATTCAGTCACATAGAGAGACAGGATAGCAGAATAACATTTGACTTTTCAGTGGAAATGCTGAAAGTCCAAAGGGCCTAGACTGTGTTCCAAATACAAATTTGGATCACAAATGACAAAGAGACAAAAACAATACTGATACTGTAGTTGTTCTTCTGTTGCTAAGTTTGTCTTTCAAAGACACAGCTCTAGTTCATCTTGGTTATCAAACATATTAACATAAAGATGTCTACAATATCAATAATTATTATTCTTGTTATACCTTCAGTATATGTGGAGTCACTCCCATTCATTCTTCACATAGAAAGCTTTCCTGGTTCATACCATCCCCGTCACTCTATTTCTGGTTAGTCTTAATTACTTTTTTTTTTTTTTTTTTTTTTTTTTTTTTTTTTTTTTGGTTTTTCGAGACAGGGTTCTCTGTATAACTCTGGCTTTCCTGGAACTCACTCTGTAGATCAGGCTGGCCTCGAACTCAGAAATCTGCCTACCTCTGCCTCCCAAGTGCTGGGATTAAAAGTGTGTGCCACCACCTCCCGGCAGTCTTAATGACTTTAAATATCTTAGGAGTCACATGAAAGAATGAAATTCTGTTTTGCTTATTTTTGTCTGCCCCCCATTTCTTTAACTGATTGAATACAAATTACTTGCAAACCTCCTCAAATAGCTTCTATTTGAAATCAAATTATGTTCTTAATCTTTAAATTTAAATGTTTATTAAACAATTAATTTACATTGTCTTTCAAGTAATAGCACTTTTTCAACTATATTTATAATAATTGTCTGTCAAACAAGCCATCATTTCCACAGAGTTCTTCACAGCCGAATGTTAAGTTCTCTCAGATCATTTGTTACTCTTTTTGTTGTTTCTTTCTCATTTACTCTGTAGCCTAAAAACATCCTATCTTTACATTCCTGTAAAGAAATGGGATTAAGTTTACAGCCCAATAAAAATTCTGTTATAATAAAGTTCCCATGTGCTCAGGAAAGCGATGTGCAACAAATGCAAAATAAAAAAATGTGCTAATTAGTCAAGCCCAGTGTGTTCACTGATGGACTTACACAGTTCTGAATGCTTACAATTATTGTCCCCTGTTAAAAACTGAAGCAATGATGTTAGAATTTCCAACCACAGTTGTGTGTTCTTTATTCTTGTTCTAGTGATCCCAGCTTTCCCTGTGCTTTAAATCTACCATGTGGTACACACACTCCTGTGTCTTTCTGATTGGGTCATTTTTTTACCAGTATACTTGGAGTGCTATTATTTTATATCATTAGCTTTTTTTTTTCTTTTGAAATTTTACAGTTATGAACTTAAGACTGTCTCTATGTTCTTAAATTTTAGGCTATAGTAAACACATATAGTAAAAGCCTCTCTTTAAAAAAAAGTCTTGCCAGGCAGTGGTAGCACATACCTTTAATCCCAGCACTTGGGAGACAGAGGCAAGTGGGTTTCTGAGTTCAAGGCCAGCCTGGTCTACAGAGTAAGTTCCAGGACAGCCAAGGCTACATAGAGAAACCCTGTCTCAAAAAAAAAAAGTCTTAATCTACTTACACATTGTCATTTTGATAAAGTTGGATTTACCTCTGTGGTCTCAA
>NW_022196903.1:109765100-109772523 GCF_008632895.1 Mastomys coucha | reverse complement strand
AACAAGTGCAGTGCTATGGTTTCAATTCCCCCTGAAATAAAATGGAAGAAAACAAAACAAGCCAGACGAACCAAGATTTCAGTCATAGGCACTAGAGACATGGCCAGCAGTTAGGGGCATTAGTTATTCATGGAGAGGACCTGGAGTCCGTCTCAAAATGTACATGGCAATTCATCATCTGTAACTTTAGTTCAAGGGGATCTGTATCTCTCTTCTGACCCTTGAAGGCACCAGGCATGCAGGTTGTATGCATACACACATGTAATCAAAATACCTAGTACACATAAAATAACAAATCCTCAAAAGATTTTTAAGTCAGAAGCCACAAAATATATTTGTTCATTGTATGTTAGCATTTGTTTCCATGTTTGACTATCTTATTATTAGAAAAATAAAAACAACTCCCGTAGTTCTGTAGTCCTGTCTGTGGTCCTACGAAGTTGATTAGGTTAGAAGAACCCCACAATGAACTCTAGCTGGATGGTTAAAGACTCATGTCTGGCTGCTTTCGTCTAGAGCCGCAGACAGACAGTGAAAATTTAGACTCCCAGTACCATGTAAAAAGTCAGGAGTGGTGAAGGGCAGCTGTAACTCCAGCACTGGTGGCTCAAAGGCAGGAAGGTCCCAGGAGCCCACTGGATAGGCTAGCCAGTCTAGTTGAAACAATGTGCTACATATTCAGGATGAGATTATAGCTCAAAAAGTAGTGATGAGTGGGGGTATCCAACATCAACCTCTGGCTACTACATACACATCTGTAGTTAAATACCCTTTCCATGTAAATGGATAAAGCCCTTGTGTGTGAGACTTTGTCATTCTGGTCAACTAGCAACCATCTCCCATCTCAGACCTAGCTGTCTGACCTAGAACAACCAAATGTTGTGACTCTCTCTTATACCTGTAGTGAAACCATATTGAAGAAACACACCGCTGCCACTTTCAGCAAACACATAGCAAGGTGCTTCATTCACACTGAGGCCACACCCTTGCCACAAGCAGCTCACAGCAACCAGAACTCTGCCCTCTGCTCTTTTCACTCTAAGAAAAAAAAGTCAACACGTTGTCCCGACAGCTTAAGTGTAAGTAAATCAATGCCTCCATTCTAAATGTTCTTAATTTGTCCAGAGTTAAATTCAACATCTGCCAGTTCTTCTTCTCTAATCAATTAACAGCCTAAGAACTGCATTAAAACAAACATATCTCAGTGGAAGTCTTGTAGGGTAACAATGGAAAAGAAGTACATCCATTTCCTTACTGTTCTCTGAGAATTGGCAACTGAGTTCATCTGGAATTCCAACAAAGCAGTGGTGAGTCTCCAGGTCCCCACACTTCATCCTGCTACCTTGCAAATGCCAGCATCACCAAGAAACCCTACTGCTAGGAACATCATACAGCCGGGGTAGAAGTAGAAGACTCTTAACACAATACAACATACATAGATATTTTCCACATTGATAATATTTCTTTAAAATACTTTCCAAGGCACTGAATTTGCCCCTCTCACCACCACCACAAAAGCATGAATGTTCCCAGGCTGAGGAGACTTACATCGCCAGGAGCAGAAATGAAAGAGACATGAATTTGTTCCAACATATGTTTAGTAGTAGACTGTCTCTTGATACTAATCAGGGTCTACCACATACACGGGGCAGCACCAAGAGACACTATGTATAATTATAATGTGGAACAAAGCCCTCACAGACCTGTGTCACTCTAGGATCCCTTATGATTGGTAATTTAACAGAATTGTGAATGGAATATTACTTGATTAATGACAATAATAGTGCATTTGTATAAAGTATTATATTATACATGATAAAACATAATGATTAGTAAGTATAATGGCTGTCCTTTTTTTTGAGTTCTAAACTTGAGATTGATTTTATTTTTTATTAGATATTTTCCTTATTTACATTTCAAATGTTATCCCCTTTCCTCATTCCCCTCTGAAAACCCCCATCCTCTCCCCCAACCTCCTGCTCACCAACCCACACTCCCAATTCCTGGCCCTGGCATTCTTCTACACTGGGGCATCGAGCCTTCACAGGACCAAGGGCCTCTCCTCTCATTGATGACCGACTAAGCCATCCTCTGCTACTTATGCAGCTGGAGTCATGAGTCCCACCATGTGTACTCTTTGGTTGGTGGTTTAGTCCTTGGGAGCTCTGGGTGGTCCAGTTAGTTGATATTGTTTTTCCTATGGGGCTGCAGTCTCCTTCACCTCCTTCAGTCCTTCCCCTACTTCTTCCATTGGAATCCCCAGTACTTAGTCCAATGTTTAGCTATTAGTATCTGTTTCCGTTTTGGTCAAGTGCTGGTAGAACCTCTCAGGGAACAGCCATACCAGGCTACTGTCAGCAAGCACATCTTGTCGTTAGCAATAGTGTTGGGTTTGGTGTCTGCAGATGTGATGATGCCTAGGTGGGGATATCACTGGATGGCCTTTTCTTCAGTCTCTGCTCCATTTTTTTTGTCTCTGTCTTTGTTTTGGACAGGAACATTTCTGAGTTAAAATTTTTTGAGATAGTTGGGTGACCACATCCCTCTTCATGTCTTTCTATTGGAGATGGACTCCACAGGTTCTCCCTCCCCTTTATGGGGTGTCTCAGCTAATGTTATCCCTGCTGGGTCCTGGAAACCTGTCGTTTCCCTGGCATCTGGAACATTCTAGTAGCTACCCCCAGTTCCCCATCCCCCACTGCTACATATTTCTATTCAATTTCCTTACTCTGTACTTCTCTCCTGTCCCTGCCAACACCTGATCCTGCCCCTCCCATTTTCTGTCCCCATCTTCTCTTCCTCCCTGGTCCTCTACCTCCTGGGATTTGTTTGTTCCCTGTTCTATGTAGGATTGAAGCATCCACACTTTGGTCTTCCTTCTTTAGCTCCATATAGTTTGTAAGTTGTATCATGGATATTCTGAGATTTGGGGCTTATATCCACTTATCAGTGAGAATATACCATATGTGTTCTTTTGTGTCTGGGTTACCTCATTCAAGATGATATTTGCTAGGTCTGTCCATTTGCCTGAGAATTTCATGAAGTCATTGTTTTTAACAGTAGAGTAGTACTCCACTGTGTATATGTACCACATTCTCTGTATCCATTGTTCTGTTGAGGGACATGTGGGTTGTTTCTATTATAAATAAGGCTATTATAAATAAGGATGCTATAAACATAGTGGAGCATGTGTCCTTATTACATGTTGGAGCATCTTCTGGGTATATGCTCAGTAATGGTATAGCTAGGTCTTCAGGCAAAACTATTTCCAATTTTCAGGGGAATTACCAGTTTGATTCCCAAAGTGGTTTAACCAGCTTACAGTCCCATCAGTGACAGAGGACTGTTCCTCTTTCTCCACATCTTCTGCAGCATCTGCTGTCAGCAGAATTTTTGATCTTAGCCATTCTGATTGGCATGAGGCAGAATCCCCATGTCTTTTTGATGTGCATTTCCATAATGACTAAAAATGTTGAACATTTCTTTAAGTACTTCTCCTCCATTTGAGATTTCCCAGTTGAGAATGTTTTGTTTTGCTCTGTACCCCATTTTAATTTTTATTTTAATTTTTATTTTTTTCAGAATACTTAGTCATTTATTTGAATTTCTCTTGTTATTTTTAATCTTCAAAAATTTTGTACAAATGTCTTAGATTTGTACTGAAGTATTTCATTTATGGGGTGTTTATATCAATACCATTGTGTTTTACATTGCTTTTTTTTTATTAGATACTTTCTTTATTTGCATTTAAAATTTTATCCCCTTTCCTCATTTCCCCCAAAAAACACCCCATCCCATCCCCCCACCCCCTGATCACTAACCTATCCACTCCCATTTCCTTGTCCTGGCATTCCCCTACACTGGGATATTGAGCCTTCACAAGGCCAAGGTCCTCTCCTCTCAGGCCATCCTCGGCTATATGTGCAGCTGAAGCCTTAAGTCCCGCTTTGTGTACTCTTTGGTTAGTAGTTTAGTCCCTGGGAGCTCTGAGGGTACTAGTTAGTTCATATTGTTGTTCGTCCTAAGGGGCTGCAAACCCTTCAGCTCCTTGGGTCCATTCTCTAGCTCCTCCATTGGGAACCCTGTGCTCAGGTCAATGGATGGCTGTGAGCATCCAATTCTGTATTAGTCAGGAACTGCCGTAGCCTCTCGGAAACAGCTCTATCAGGCTCCTGTCAGCCAGCACTTGCTGGCATCCACAATAGTGTCTGGGTTTGGTAAGTGTATATGGGATGAATCCCCAGGTAGGACAGTCACTGGATGACCTTTCCTTCAGTTTCTGCTCCAAACTTTGTCTCTGTATCTCCTCCCAGGGGTATTTTGATCACCCTTCTAAGAAGGACTGAAGTATCCACACTGTGGTCTTCCTTCTTCATGAGCTTCATGTGGTCTGTGAATTGTATCTTGGGTATTCCAAACTTCTGGGTTAATTAATATCCAGTTATATATGTGTTCTTTTGTTATTGATTGGGTTACCTCACTCAGGATGATATTTTCTAGTTCCATCCATTTGCCTAAGGATTTCATGAATTCATAGTTTTTAATAGCTGAGCAGTATTCCATTGTGTAAATGTAACACATTTTCTGTACCCATTCCTCTGTTGAAGGACATCTGGGTTCTTTCCAGCTTCTGGATATTACAAATAAGTCTGCTATGAACATAGTATGGCATGTTTCCTTATTACATGTTGGAGCATCTTCAGGGTACATGCCCAGGAGTAATATAGCTGGGTCCTCAGGTAGTACTATGCCCAATTTTCTGAGGAACTACCAAACTGATTTCCAGAGTGGTTATACCAGCTTGCAATCCCACCAGCAATGGAGGAGTGTTCCTCTTTCTCCACAACCTCTCCAGCATCTGCTGTCACCTGAGTTTTTGATCTTAGCCATTCTGACTGGTGTGAGATGGAATCTCAGGTTTGTTTTGATTTGCAGTTTCCTGATGACCAAGGATGTTGAACATTTCTTTAGATGCTTCTCAGCCATTCGGTATTCCTCACTTGAGAATTCTTTGTCTAGCTCTATACCCCATTTTTTATTTGGTTATTTGGTTCTGTGGAATCTAACTTCTTTTTGTTTTTGTTTTTGTTTTTCGAGACAGGATTTCTCTGTGTAGTCCTGGCTGTCCTGGAACTCACTATGTAGACCAGGCTGGCCTCGAACTCAGAAATCCACCTGCCTCTGCCTCCCAAGTGCTGGGATTAAAGGCGTGTGCCACTTCCGCCCGGCTGGAATCTAACTTCTTGAGTTCTTTGTATATACTGGAAATTAGCCCTCTATCTGATATTGGGTTGGTAAACATCTTTTCCCAATCTGTTGGTTGTTGTTTTGTTCTATTGACAGCATCCTTTGCCTGACAGAAGCTTTGCAATTTTATGAGGTTCCATTTGTCAGTTCTTAATCTTAGAGCATAAGATATTGGTGTTCTGTTCAGGAAATTTTCCCCCGTGCCCATGTGCTCGAGGCTGTTCCCCACATTCTTTTCTATTAGATTCATGTATCTGGTTTTATGTGGGGTCTTTGATCCACTTGGACTTGAGCTTTGTCAAGGAGACAAGAATGGATCGATTTGTATTCTTCTACATGCTAACCCACAGTTGAACCAGCACCATTTGTTGAAAATGCTGTCTTTTTTCCACGGGGTGTTTTTAGATCCTTTGTCAAAGATCTCGTGACCATAGGTGTGTGGGTTCAATTTCTGGGTCTTCAAATCTATTCCATTGATCTACCTACCTGTCACTGTACCAATACCATACATTTTTATCAAAATTGTTCTGTAGTATAGTTTAATTCCTCCAGAAGTTTTTTTTCTCAACAAATGTTTGTTAAATAACCAAGAGATAGACAACATAGCATCTATTATACAGAACATGTCATGTAACTAGACACACAATACATTCATCCTTCTATTATTTTTTTATTTTTTATTTAAGTTTATTGTATTATGATGAGAAAAGATACATGATTTCAATTTATCTGAATTTGTTAACATTTAAAAACATATTTTAAGAAAATAGAATTAAATCACATTCTTGTTTCCCTTTTGTACCCCAACTCCTCCCAGAGACTCCCCCTTCAATACCTACAATACATTTTTAAAATATATAAAATATTATAACAATAAAAATGAGTATTATAAAAGTTGTTTGATATAAAACCACAATCAATTTAACATTCATGTACATATTTGTCTACAGTAATACTGAAAATAACATGTTTTTCTCAATATAAATTTTTAATAACACCAAACTTATTAACTGTATATTTTAAAATAATACATCACTACTAGTATTTTCTTAAGTGAACATAAACATATAAAGTCTTTTCGTTTGTTTGTTTGTTTGTTTTGTATTTAGTACAGATTTAAATCTGGCTCTTACTGTGGTACAAGCCCAAAATAAGAACAATTTTTAGACATTGGATTTCATTGTAATAAGGCTGTACTTCAATGACTCTCACATCACCAAAGGATTTTACCCCCATGGTAGCTAAGCTGAGAGTTGACAGTTCTGCTGCACCAAGGAATGAATTGTAGGCACGATTTTTGGATATAGACTTCCTGCTATGGTCAAAGCTTTTTGACTTGAGTGAGTGACTTTATTCTCAGCCCACAGAGAACAGATTACATTCATTTAAGAAATAGTGTATATATTAAGATAGTCTATCCATAAAGTCATTCACCAACTGTTTCAATAACCAATGGTTCTGCTTGGAGGGTGGCACAGACATTAGGTGAGGGTAAGAATTTGGTTCATTAGCTGTGGTAATTTGGAAAAGCATTCATCTCAGAGAAAGAGTAACTCAAAAAGTCCTCTTCTTCAAACTTGATACAAGAGTTACAAACATCAAGCAAAGCATTCAGTCTCCCTCTTTGTTGTTCTCTTACAAGTCACCTCCCAATTTAATTGTCTATGTTTCTTTTGGCTGTATAAATACTTTTGAAATATGTAAGCTGTTCTGAAAACCATAGTATAGTATAAAAACATGAAATAAACAATATCACTAATAGGCTGAGATAGGAGAAGCAAGATTTCAAGACCATTATGTGGTACACAGCAAGACACTGTCACATGCAAACAAGCTGAAAGTGTATATGGATTGTACAATATTGGATCTATTTCTCCAATTACCAAATTAGAGAGACCATTGGATGACAATCAACAAATTTCTAATTCCTCATATTTTTGGATTTCAATCGATTAGGACATGTTGGTAATATTAATTTTCATATTAAGATGTAAGAAAAGTATTAAAATGTTAATATTAAAATGTTACTTCCTGTTGTTTTTGCTGTAAGAGGTGGAATTAGGTTGAAAGATTAGTTTGTTTCTTCTAGGGTGTGGCTGTGCTCCTTGTGTTGATGTTTTCCATCTGTTATCCTTTGTAGGGCTGGATTTGTGGAAAGATATTGTATAAATTTGGT
>NW_022196903.1:109760841-109763950 GCF_008632895.1 Mastomys coucha | reverse complement strand
CTGGGAGTGGAGCTTCCTCTGGGTGTTGTGGGACTGGCTGCAGAACTTGCACCCAAGGTCTGCTCAGGGCATGGCAGGCCCAGACATACTGGAAGCAACCTCCCTCTAGAAGTTTTTATTGTTAACAATAGTTTTCGCTATCCTGGGTTTTTCGTTATTACAGATGACTTTGGAAATTGCTCTTTCTAACTCTATGAAAAGCTATTTTGGAATTTTGGTGGGGATTGTGTTGAATCTGTAGATTGCTTTCCTCAAGATGGCCATTTTGACTATATTAATCCTGCCAACCCATGAACATGGGAGATCATTCCATTTTCTGAGATCTTCTTCAGTTTCTTTCCTTTTTTTTTTTTTTCAGCAGCATGGAGGACGGTACTCATTTATTTTTATTTTTTATTTTAAAAATCCTTTCTCTCCATCTCTCACAGCTGTACTGAAAGACCAAATCTTTTGGGTTCAGACTCCATTTTAAAGAATCTGACCTAAAGTTGAACTCGAGTTAACTAACAAGCCGGTACCTAGCACCCCAAGACCTGTGTCTAACAGCACCAGTTTCCAGGCTAGCCCTCCAACCCCCCAAAAAAACCTGTATCTAATACCAGTTTCCAGGGTATTTCCTAACAAATCTGCACCCCAGGTTACAAGCCCACCCCTGACACTTCACTTTCTTTTTTTTACTTATCCCTCAGAGTTTGTGGTTTTTTCTTTTATTAGATATTCTTTATTTACATGTCATATTTCCCAGTTTCCCCTCCAAAAACAAAAAACAAAAAACATCAACAACAAACCCCTGTTCCCTCCCTCCTTTCCCTGCTTGCCACCCCACCCTCTCCCACTTTCCCTGGCATTACCCTACACTGGGGCACAGAACCTTCACAGGGCCAAGGGTCTCTCCTCCCATTGATGACCGACTTGGCCATCCTCTACTATACACATGCTGCCGGAGCAATGAGTCCCATCATGTGTACTCCTTGGTTGGTGGTTTAGTCCCTGGGAGCTCTGAGGATACTAGTTAGTTCATATTGTTGTTCATCCTAAGGGGCTGCAAACTCTTCAGATCCTTTGGTCCTTTCTCTAGCTCCTTCATTGGGGACCCTGTACTCATTTCAATGGATACCTGTGAGCCTCTACTTCCTTATTAGTTGGGTACTGTCAGAGCCTCTCGGGAAACATCTATATCAGGCTGGATTGTTCTTCCTTCAGTCTCTGCTCCATAGTTAGTCTCTGCAACTCCTTCCATGGATATTTTCCCCCTTTTAAGAAGGAATGAAGTGTCCACAGTTTGGTCTTCCTTCTTCTTGAGTTTCTTGTGGTTTGTGGATTGTACTTTGTGTATTCCAAACTTCTGGGCTAATAACCACTTATCAGAGATCACATACCATGTGTGTTCTTTTGTGATTGGGTTACTTCACTCAGGGTGATAATCTCTTTCTTCAGAGACTTGAAGTTCTGATCATACAGATCTTTCACTTGCTTAGAGTCACATCAAGATATTTTATATTATTTGTGACTATTGTGAAAGGTGCTCTTTCCCATTTCTTTGTCAGCCTGTTTATCCTTTGAGTAGAGGAAGGCCACGGATTTGTTTGAGTTAATTTTATATCTAGCAACTATGCTGAAGTTATTTATCAGGTTTAGGAGTTCTCTGGTGGGATTTTTTGGGTTGCTTAAGTATACTATCATTTCATCTGCAAATAGTAATATTTTGACTTCTTCATTTCCAATGTGTATCCCTTTGACCTCCTTTTGTTGTCTAATTACTCTGGCTAGGACTTTGAGTACTATATTGAACAGGTAGGGAGAGAGTGGACAACCTTGTCTAGTCCCTGATTTTAGTGTGACTGCTTCAAGTTTCCTTCCATTTAGTTTGATGTTGGCTACTGGTCTGCTGTATACTGCTTTTATTATGTTTAGGTATGGGCCTTGAATTCCTGATCTTTCCAAGACTTTTATCATGAAGGGATGTTGGATTTTGTCAAATGCTTTCTCAGCATCTAATGAAGTGATCATGTGGGGGTTTTTTCTTTTAGCTTGTTTATATAGTGGATTGCATTGATGGATTTCTGTATATTGAACCATCCCTGTATCCTTAGGATGAAGCATACTTGATCAGGATGGATGATCATTTTGATATGTTCTTGGATTTGGTTTGCAAGAATTTTATTGAGCATTTTTACATCGATATTCATAAGGGAAATTGGTCTGAAGTTCTATTTCTTTGTTGGGTCTTTTGGTATCAGAGTAATTGTGGCTTCTTAGAATGAATTGGGTAGTGCTCCTTCTGTTTCTATTTTGTGGAATAATTTGAAAAGTATTGATATTAGGTCTTCTTTGAAAGCTTGATAAAACTCTGCACTAAACCCATCTGGTCCTGAGCTTTTTTTGGTTGGGAGACTATTAATGACTGCTTCTATTTATCTAGGGGGGGTATGTGAATGTTTAGATCACTTATCTGGTCTGATTTAACTTTGGGTCCTGCTATCTGTCTAGAAAATTGTCCATTTCATTCATTTTCCAGCTTTGTTGAGTATAGGCTTTTGTAGTAAGATCTGATGGTTTTTTGGATTTCCTCAGTTTCTGTTGTTATATCTTGCTTTTCATTTCTGATTTTATTGACTTGGATACTGTCTCAGTACCCTTTGGTTAGTTTGGCTAAGGGTTTATCTATCTTGTTGATTTTCTCAAAGAACCAGCTCCTGATTTGGTTGATACTTTGTATAGTTCTTTTTGTTTCTACTTGTTTGATTTCAGCCTTGAGTTTGATTATTTCCTGCCTTCTACTCCTCTTGGGTATACTTGCTTCTTTTTTTTTTTTTCTAGAGCTTTCAGGTGCGACATTAAGTTGCTAGTTTATGCTCTTTTCAGTTTCTTTTTGGAGGCTCTCAAAGCTATGAGCTTTCCCCTTACCACTGCTTTCATTGTGTCCCATAAGCTTTGGTATGATGTGTCTTCATTTTCATTAAATTCTCAAAAGTCTTTAATTTCTTCCTTTATTTCTTCCTTGACCAAGTTATCATTGAGTAAAGCGTTGTCCAGTTTCCATGTGTATGCTTGTTTTCCATTGGGTTTTTTTTTTTGTTGTTTTTTTATTCTTTTTTTTTTTTTTTTT
>NW_022196903.1:109748997-109756918 GCF_008632895.1 Mastomys coucha | reverse complement strand
TTGTTAAATCACCTGGGAGTGTGGCTTTCTCTGTGAGTTGTGGGACTGGCTGCAGAGCTTGTACCCAATGTCTGCTCAGAACACTAACCCAGACAGACTGGAAGGAACCAGAGTCAACAGGCTAGTGGAATTCCTGTATGCCTGGTCCCGCTGGACCCAGTTACTCCCAGTGTTGGGACAGATGTTGGTTCCTGCCCACCTCTGATCCTGGGTGTGTCAGACTGCCTGGGAGTGGAGATTCCTCTGGGTGTTGTGGGACTGGCTGCAGAGCTTGTGCCCAATGTCTGCTCTGGACCCTAGCCCAGTCAGACCTGAAGGAACCTGAGTCACTGGGCTGGTGGAGTTCCTGTGTGCCTGGTCCCTCTGGTCCCAGTTACTCCCAGTGGGTTTTCCATTGTTTTTGTTGGCATTTAAGACTAGCCTTTGTCTGTGGTGATCTGATAGGGTGCACGGGATTATTTCAATCTTCTTGTATCTGTTGAGGTCTGTTTTGTGGCCAATTATATGGTCAATTTTAGAGAAGGTACCATGAGGTGTTTAGAAGAAGGTATATTCTTTTGTTTAAGGATGAAATGTTCTATAGATATCTGTTAAATCCATTTGTATCATAACTTCTGTTACTCTCACTGTTTAGTTTGTGTTTCCATGATCTGTCTATTGCTGCGAGTGGGGTCTTGCAGTCTCCCACTGTTATTGTGTAAGGTGCAATGTGTGCTTTAAGATTTAGCAAAGTTTCTTTTATGAATGTGGGTGCCCTTGCATTTGGAGCATAGCTATTCAGAATTGAGAGTTCATCTTGGTAGAATTTTCATTTGATGAATATGAAGTTTCCCTCCTTATCTTTTTGATAATTTAAGGTTGAAATTTGATTTTATTAAATATTAGAATGGCTACTCCAGCTTGTTTCTTTAGACCATTTGCTTGGAAAAATTGTTTTCCAGAATTTTACTCAGAGGTAGTGTCTGTCTTTGTCACTGAGGTGTGTTTCCTGTATGCAGCAAAATGTTGGGTCCTATTTACATATCCAGTCTCTTGTCTATGACTTTTTATTAGGGAATTGAGTCCATTGATATTAAGAGATATTGAGGAAAATGATTGTTGCTTCCTGTTATTTTTGTTGTTAGAGGTAAAATTATGTTTATGTGGCTATCTTCTTTTAGATTTGTTAAAAGAAGATTGTTTTCTTGCTATTTCTAGGGAGTGGTTTCCCTCCTTGTGTTGGAATTTTCCATTTATTATCATTTGAAATGCTGGATTTATGGAAAAATACTGTGTAAATTTGGTTTTGTCATGGAATACCTTGGTTTTTCTCTCTGTGGTAATTGAGAGTTTTGCTGCATATAGTAGCCTGAGCTGGCATTTGTGTTCTCTTAGGGTCTGTATGACATCTGCCCAAGATCTTCTGGCTTTCATAGTCTCTGGCGAGAAGTCTGGTGTAATTCTGATATGTCTGCCTTCATATGTTACTTGATTTTTTTTTCCCTTACTGCTTTTAATATTCTTTGTTTTATGCATTTGGTTTTTGATTATTATGTGGCAGGAGGAAATTCTTTTCTGTAGGCTTCTTGTATGTTCATGGACATCTCTTTCTTTAGATTAGAAAAGTTTTCTTCTATAATTCTGTTGAAGATATTTACTGGCCCATTATGTTGGGAGTCTTCACTCTCTTCTATACCTATTATCTTTAAGTTTGGTCTTCTCATTGTGTTCTGGATGTCCAGGATGTTTTGGGTTAGGAGCTTTTTGCATTTTGCATTTTCTTTGACTGTTGTGGCAATGTTTTCTAAGGGATCTTCTGCACTTGAGATTCTCTCTTCTATCTTTTATATTCTGTTTTGTGATGCTCACATCTCTGACTCCTGACCTCTTTCCTAGGTTTTCTATCTCCAGGGTTGTCTCTTTTTGTGATTTCTTTATTCTTTCTACTTCCATTTTTAGATCCTCGATGGTTTTGTTCAATTCCTTCATCTGTTTGGTTATGTTTCCTGTAACTCTTTAAGGCATTTTTGTGTTTCCTCTTTACGTTCTTCTTCCTATTTACCTGTGCTCTCCTGTATTTCTTTAAGGGAGTTACCTATGTATTTCTTAAAGTCTCTATAAGCATCATGAGATGTAATTTTAAATCCAAATCTTGTTTTTCTGGTGTGTTGTGGTATCCAGGACTTGCTGTTATGAGAGAACTAGGTTTTGATGATGCCATGTAGCCTTGGTTTCAGTTGGTAAGGTTCTTGTGCTTGTCTTTGGCCATCTGTTTATCTCGGGTGTTAGCTGGCCATGCTATCTCTGGCTTGAGCTTGTCCCTCCTATGGGCCTGTAAGCATGTGTCAGCACATCTGGAGATGAGCTCTCCCCTGGCAGGACCAGTGCATAGATGGCAGAACAGCCACAGCTCCTGTGTGCATATGGAGGCAAAGGGCCCTGTCTCAGGTGCTCCAGCACTTTTGTGACTTCTGTGCTCCTTGCTGGTCCCAAGATAGACAGTCACCTGAGAGAAAATCTGTACCCCATTTTTAACTAGGGGGTTCTCTGGAGTCTAACTTCTTGAGTTCTTTGTATATTTTGGATATTACCCCTCTATTGGATGTAGGGTTGGTTAAGATCTTTTTCAATCTGTGGGTTACTGTTTTGTCCTATTGATAGTGTCCTTGTCTTACAGAAGCTTTTCAATTTTGTGAGGTCCCAAGTATTGATTGTTTATCTTAGAGCATGAGCCATTGGTGTTCTGTTCAGGAATTTTTTTCCCTGTGCTGATGTTTCAAGGCTCTTTCCCACCTTCTCTTCTGTTAGAGTCACTATATCTGGTTTTATGTAGAGGTCCTTGGTCCACTGGGACCTGAGCTTTGTACAAGGAGATAAGAATGGATCATCCAGTTTCCTTCTGTGCCCTGGAGCTGACCCTGTGCCACAGCTCCCATACCCAAATCATGAAGGGAAAGAGCTGGTCTTCTATGAGTGCTGACACACCTGAGAGCACAGATAAGACCACTACTTATACTCAAATACCTGGCCCAAGAGGGACCCACCCAGAGCACTTAGGATGCAAGAACAGAGAACAGCCAGGGACAGGATCCTTCTGGTTTCCATCTGGACCCAAAGCTGACTCTGTGTCACAGATCTCCATACCTAAATTCCTCCCAGACAGAACTAGTCTCCCAAGTGTGCAGACACACAGGCTTACAAGAGGGACAAGCCACAGTAAGAGACACCAGGATCAGCTAACACCAGAGATAACCAGATATTGAGAGGCAGGGGCAATAGCATAAGCAATAGAAACCAAGCCTTCCTGGCATGAACCTAGTTATCCCACCACAGCAAACCCTGGATACCCCAACACACCAGAGAAGCAAGAATCTGTTTTAAAATTACATCTCATGATGATGATAGAGGACTTTAAGGACATAAATAACTCCCTTTTTAAAATGCAGGAGAAGACAGGTAAACAGGTAGAAACCGTCCCCTTAAAGAGGAAACACAAACATCCCTTAAAGAATTACAGGAAAACACAACCAAACAGGTGAAGGAATTGAACAAACCATCATCCAGGATCTAAAAATGGAAGTAGAAACAATAAGAAATCACAAAGGGAGACAACCCTGGAGATAGAAAACCTTGGAAAGAGATCAGGAGTCATAGATGTAAGCATCACCAACAGAATAGAAGGGGTAGAAGTGAGAATCTCAGGTACAGAATATCCCTTAGAAAACATTGAAACAACAGTCAAAGAAAATGCAAAATGCAAAAAGCCTCTAGCCCAAAATATCCAGGAAATCCAGAACACAATGAGAATACCAAATCTAAAGATTATAGGTATAGAAGAGACTCAAGATTCCCAACATAATGGGCCAGTAAATATCTTCAACAAAATTATAGAAGAAAACTTCCCTAACCTAAAGAAAGAGATGCCCATGAACATACAAGAAGCCTACAGAACTCCAAATAGATTGGACCAGAAAAGAAATTCCTCCTGTCACATAATAGTCAAAACACCAAATGTACAAAACAAAGAAAGAATATTAAAAGGGAAAGAGTCAAGTAACATATAAAGGCAGACTTATCAGAGTTACACCAGATTTCTCACCAGAGACTATGAAAGCTAGGAGATCCTGAGCAGATGTCATACAGACCCTACAGGAACACAAATTCCAGACCAGGCTACTATACCCAGCAAAACTCTCAATTACCATAGATGGAGAAACCAAGGTGTTCCATGACAAAGCCAAATTTACACAATATCTTTCCACAAATCCAGCCCTACAAAGGATAATAGATGGAAAAGTCCAAAACAAGGAGGAAAACTACAGTCTAGACAAAGCAAGAAAGTAATCTTCTTTCAACAAACCCAAACAAAGATAGCCACATAAACATAATTCCACCTCTAACAACAAAAATAACGGGAAACATAACCACTTTTTCTTAATATCTCTTAACATCATGGATTCAATTCCCCCAAAAAAAGACATAGACTAATAGACTGGATATGTAAACAGTACCCAGAATTTTGCTGCATACAAGAAACACACCTCAGTGATAAGGACAGATACTACCTCTGAGTAAAAGCCTGGAAAAGAATTTTTCAAGCAAATGGTCCAAAGGAACAAGCTGCAGTAGCCATTCTAATATTGAATAAAATGAACTTCATAGCAGCCTTATTTATAATAGCCAGAACCTGGAAAGAACCCAGATGTCCTTCAACAGAGGAATGGATACAGAAAATGTGGTACATTTACACAATGGAATACTATTCAGCTATTAAAAACAATGACTTCAGCCAAGTGGTGGTGGCGCACGCTTTTAATCCCAGCACTTGGGAGACAGAGGCAGGCAGATTTCTGAGTCTGAAGCCAGCCTGGGCTACAAAGTGAGTTCCAGGACTGCCAGGGTGATACAGAGAAACCCTGTCTTGAAAACAAACAAACAAACAAAAAAACAATGACTTTATGAAATTCACAAGCAAATGGATGGATCTAGAAAATATCATCCTGAGTGAGATAACTCAGTCACAAAAGAACACACATGGTATGTACCTCTGATTAAGTGGATATTAGGCAAAGAGTATGGAATACCCATGATACAATTCATGGACCACATGAAGTTCAAGAGGAAGTAAGACCAAAGAGTGGATGCTTCAATCCTACTTAGAAAGGGGAACAATATAATGAAGGGAAGTAGAGGGTGGGAGTGACTTGGGAGGAAGAAACAAGGGGGAGGGGAGAAAGAGGGAAAGAATCAGGTATGGGAAGAGATGGAGGAGATATACAGAGGGTCAGGAAATTGAACAGAGGTGTGTAGCAATGGAGGATGGGCAGCTGGGGGTAGCAACCAGAAAGTTCCAAATGCCAGGAAAGCAAGAGCCTCCTAGAACCCAGGGGGATGACATTAGCTGAAATACCCCACAAAGGGGAGGGAGAACCTGTCAAGACCATATCGGGAGATTAGGCATGGCCCATCTTCAAAATTTTAACCCAGAATTGCTCCTGTCTAAAGAAATACAGGGACAAAGAGTGGAGCAGATACTGAAGGAAAGACCATCCCGAAACTGTTCCACCTGGGGATCCATCCCACAGCAGACACCAAACCCAGACACTATTGAGGACATCAAGAAGTGTTTCCTGCAGGAGCCTGATACAGCTGTCTCCTGGGAGGCTCTGCCAGATTATAACCAATACAGATGCAGATGTTCACAGCCAACCATTAAACTGAGCCCAGGAAAACCAATGAAGGAGTTAGGGAAGGACTGAAGGAACTGAAGGCACCTTATCTGGCATCAATGGGAGGGGAGGCTCTTGGTCCTATGAAGGGTTGATGTAGAAGAATGCTAGAGCAATGAGGCAGGAGTGGGTAGTTGTAGGGGAGCATCCTCATAGAAGCAGGGTTAGTAGGGATGGGATAGGAGGTTTGCAGAGGAGAAACCAGGAAAGGGGATAACATTTGAAATGTAAATAAGTAAAATATCCAATTTAAAAATAGAATCCCTTCATCATTTCCATGTCTGGCACAAGGACAAGACAAGACAAAATCAGATGATTTGGGTAGCACCTGAAGCCTTTCTCAACTTCGATGCTGCCTCCTTTTTCTTATGTCTCAGACAGTATCTTCCAACTACTTGAATGTACTATGTATTAATGGTTGACTCTGAAGAGAATTTGCTAGAGGAGGAAAACAGGTGATGAATTTCTTGCTTTTTTTTTTCATTCAGACTTTTCTAGCATATCATAGCACTTCCTCCACATTCACCACACTCCCTGATCTCTGTCCTTTCCTCTTTCTTATTCTTGTGTCATGGCTTTTTCTCACTCCCACTTCTATCTCTAAATTACCAAGTTCCTAATATTTCTTTATACATTAAATACTTTTTTAAATGCATTCCTTGTACATTTTGTTTCTGCATCTCTTTCAAGTAATAGCATCTTCTAGACTATATTTGTAATATTTTCTCTCAACAAATCATCATTTCCACTGAGTTCTTTACAGCTGAATGTTAAGTTCTCTCCGATCATTTGCTACTGTTTTTGTTGTTTCCTTCTCATTCACTCTGTGGCCTAAAAACATTCTATGTTTCCATTCCATTAAAGAGTTTTGAGATTGAGTTTACAGCCCAAAAAATTCTATTATCATAAAGTTCCCATGTGCTCAGGAAAGTGATGTGCATCCTGTAAATGCAAAATAAAAGAATGTACTAATTGGAAAAGCCCTGTTTATTTGCTAATGGATTTATGCAGTTCTAAATGCTTATAATTATTCTCCCCTGTTAAAAACTGAAGCAATGACATCAGAACTTCCAACCTCAGTTGTGTGTTCTTTATTCTTGTTCTAGTCCCAGTTTTCCCTGTGCTTTAAATCTACCATGTGGTACACACACACACATGTGTCATTCCTGTGTCTTTTAGATTGGGTCATTTTTTTACCAGTCTACTTGGAGTGCTATTATTTCATATCATTAGCTTTTTTTTTTCTCTTGAAATTTTACAGTTATGAACTTAAGACTGTCTCTATGTTCTTAAATTTTATGCTATAGTAAACTCAAATAGTAAAAGCCTCTCTTTTAAAAAAAACAAGTCTTGCCAGGCAGTGGTGGCACATGCCTTTAATCCCAGCACTTGGGAGACAGAGGCAAGTGGGTTTCTGAATTCAAGGCCAGCCTGGTCTACAGAGTGAGTTCCAGAACAGCCAAGGCTATACAGAGAAACTCTGTCTCAAAAAAAAAAAAAGTCTTAATCTACTTATACATTGTCATAAAGTTGGATTTACCTCTGTGGTCTCAATGTTTGTTTCAGTTTGTCCTTTCTATAATATAAGGGTGCCCAGCTTAGTTTTTTTGTTGTTACGATAAACACCAAGGCCAAAAGCAATTTGGGAAGGAAAAAGGTTTATTTGACTTCCAGGTTACACTTAATTTAAGGAAGCCAAGGAAGGAACCAAAGGCAGGAGCTTGAGGTAGAAATGGCAGAAGGCTGTGGCTTGCTGGCCTACTCCTATGTCAGTCAACTGCCTTTCCCACACAGCCCCGGCCCACCTGTCCTAGGACAGCACTGCCCACGTGTGCTAGACCATCCCATGTCAGTTAAAAAACAATCAAGAAAATGCCCCGCAGACACCCACAGACATCTGATGGAGGCCGTTCTCCAACTGAAGGTCAACCTAACAACATAGCTAACCAGGACTCCAGTGCTTTCCGGTCTTGCTCTCCATTCAGCTAGTCTCATGACTTGATTGGTCAATAGATTCATTTTGTCTTTCTCCTGAATTATTTACATTTCACCAGCATGGCAACAAACATACAAGTTTAGTCTCCTTAACAGTCCATAATTCCTGTGGACTTTGTTGTTCCTTCAGTTTTAGTGGTTCCGACTGATTTCAGCCTGGTAAATGAATGGAAGCAATGGGGACTTTTTATTTCAATGCTTTACAGCTTAGTGAAAAC
>NW_022196903.1:109746719-109747777 GCF_008632895.1 Mastomys coucha | reverse complement strand
GAATCTGGGGGTGTAGGTCAGGGGTGGTGCACCCATCTAACAAGTGCAGTGCTATGGTTTCAATTCCCACCGACACAAAATGGAAGAAAACAAAACAAGCCAGATGAACTAAGATTTCAGTCATAGGCACTAGACTGATGGCGCAGCTGTTAGGGGCATTAGTTATTCATGGAGAGGACTTGGGGTTAGTTCCCAGAATGTACATGACAATTCATCATCTGTAACTCTAGTTTGAGGGGATCCATGTCTCTCTTCTGACCTCTGAAGGCACCAGGCATGCAGGTTGCATGCATACACTCATGCAAGCAAAATACTCAGTACACATAAAATAACAACTCTTCAAAGGATTTTAAGTCAGAAGCCATTCAACCCACACAATATATTTATTCATCATACCTTAGCATTTGTTTCCATGTTTAGTCATATTATTATTAGCAGAAAACTCCTGTAGTTCTGTAGTCCTGTCTGTAATCATGCAAAGTGGATTAGATTAGAAGACCCACACAATGAACTCTAGCTGGATAGTTAAAGACTCATGTCTGGCTGGTTTCGTCTAGAGCCCCAGACAGACAGTGAAAATTCAGACTCCCAGCACCATGTAAAAAGTCAGGAGTGGTGAAGGGCAGCTGTAACTCCAGCACTGGGTGGCTCAAAGACAGGAAGGTCTCAGGAGCCCACTGGATAGGTTAGCCAGTCTAGTTGAAACAATGAGCTACACATTTAGGAAGAGATTGTAGCTCAAAAAATAGTGATGCATGGGCTACTACATACACATCTGTAGTTAAATACCCTTTCCCTGTAAGTGGATAAAGTCCTTGTATGTGAGACTTTTGTCATTCTGGTCAACTAGCAACCATCTCCCATCTCAGACCTAGCTGTCTGACCTAGAACAACCAAGAGTTGTGGTTCTCTCTTATAAGACCTGTAGTGAAACCATATTGAGGAAATACACCACTGCCATTTACAGCAAACACATAGCAAAGTGCTCTGTTCACACTGAGGCCACACCCTTGCCACAAGCAGCTCACAGCAACCAGAACTCTGCCCTCTGCTCTTTT
>NW_022196903.1:109733450-109746277 GCF_008632895.1 Mastomys coucha | reverse complement strand
TGAAAGAGACATGAATTTGTTCCAACATATGTTTAGTAGTAGACTGTCTCTTGATACTAATCAGGGTCAAGTAGACACCGGGTCCAGTGGGTAGCACCAAGAGACACTAAGTATCATTAGTGGATGTCACTCTAGGATCCCTCATGATTGGTAATTTAACAGTGTTGTGAATGGAATACAACTTCATTAATAATAATAATAGTGATTGTATAAAGTATTATTATATCTGATAACACATAATGATTAGTAAGTATAACAATTCCCCTTTCATTGTGTAAAAAACATGAGCTCCCAATGTCTTCATGAAAACATTTTAAAGTGGAGTATATATAATCTCCCAAGTTTCATAAATTCCCAAATTGCATAACATTGTTAATGTAGGACTGAAAGTTCAAATGAAGGTAGCTAACATGACACATGCCTATAATCCATGACTAAGGCAGGAGGATTTCTGTGATTTTGAGGCCAGCCTGGAATTCACCATGACTACCATGCCAGCCAGAACTGAAGAGCTAAATAGCACAACTTGATCTATTTTTTTTTTAAAGTCACATAGAGAATTGGATCCCTGAACCATTATATAAGTCAAGTTTCTCTAGAGAAAGACAAGTAATAGAATGAACATGTTACAAAGATAATTCACTAGATTGTCTTACACAATATGTCTAACTGGTCCATCAGTGGCTGGCTGCACACTGTAGAGGCTGAAAACCCAGTTCTCAGTTCACCATACATGCCGCCTTTGTAGTTCTCATCTGGTGCTGAAAGCCTGGATAATTCCTGGAGACCTATTGGTCTTCAGTCGACATTAGAAGGCTGATGAAGCTGAGCTCTGATGTCAACTCTGTTGTTAAACAACAGTTGATGCACTTACCAGCAATGAGTGAAGGAAGCCAGGCAAAAGAACTCTTTTTCCTTTATTCTTCTTTATATATTGGATCCAGCCAGAAAATACTACAGGATCTTGGAAAGGATCTTGCTCTCACAGTTAAACCAGAAAATATACCCACAGTGTTACCCAGAGGTACATTTCTTATTTGATTCCTGATTCAATCAAGTTAACAACAAAAATTAACCACTACAAGTCTATCTTTTGCCAACATAATACCTAATAAGATATTGTCATATTTAGCTTCCAAAGGAACACAATAACATCATAAGTAGACCTAACATAACACAAATGTTGCATTGTGCTGACAAGTTTCATGTCAATTTAACACAAGCTAGAGTCATTTTGGAAGAGGGAAGCTCAACTGAGAAAATGCCCCCACCAGATTGGCCTGTTGGAAAGTCTGTGGGACATTTTCTTGATCGATGATTGATATAGGAGGGCCCAGCTCACTGTGGGACCTGACACCCCTAAGCTAGTGGTCCTGGGGGCTAAACATGCAGGTTGGGCAAGCCAGTAAGCAACACTCCTCCATGGCTTCTGCTTCAGTTCCTGCCTCCAGGTTCCTTCCCTGACTTTCATCCTTGATGAACTGTTACCTGGAGGTGGAAGACAACTAACCCTTTCCTTCACAAACTGCAGCTGGCCAAAGAATTTTATCTAAGACAATAGAAACCGTAACTAAGACAGGACTCGCACCAGAAATAGAGAACTGTTTGTTACAGACCTGACCATGTATTTTTGGGAGGATTGTGGAAGGACTGGAACTTTGAAACTTTAAATTTTTTCAAAACCTATTTCTAATGATGGTTCTTAAACACTTTAACCTCCCCTTGTAGCCCACCACTCACTAGAGGTAGTAGGAGGAAAGGATATGTGGGAAGTGAACCTGTTTAGAAAGGTTCTTTGGAGCAACTCCCACCTGTGTTGTCTGAAAATCTACAGTTTGGCTCACAGGTTAGCAGCTGTAGCTCGATCCACTCACAAACACTTCATGGATACACCAGCAGTCCAGATCAGAAGAGTCAGGTTAGTGACAGTGGTGATGTGAACTAGCAAAGACACCCAGTCTTCAGCCTCAGCTCGTGTCAGTAGGAGGGAGCAAGAGGAACTCCAGGAGAAGTTCTCGGCTAAAATCAAAAACTCAGGCAGCAAATGTTGGCAAGGATGTGGAGAAAGAGGAACACTCCTCCATTGCTGGTGGGACTGCAAGCTGGTCCAACCACTCTGGAAATCAGTTTGGTGGTTCCTCCCTCAGGAAATTGGACATAGTACTACCAGAGGACCCAGCAATACCACTGCTGGGCATATACCCAGAAGATGTTCCAACATGTAACAAGGACACATGCTCCACTATGTTCATAGCAGCCAAATTTATAATAGCCAGAAGCTTGAAAGGACCCAGATGTCCCTCAACAGAAGAATAGATATGGAAAATATGGTCCATTTACACAATGGAGTACTACTCAGCTATTAAAAATGAGGACATCCTGAGTTTTTCAGGCAAATGGATAGAACTAGAAAATATTATCCTGAGGGAGTTAACTCAGACCCAAAAGATCATGCATGGTATGTAGTCACTAATAAGTGGATATTAGCCAAAAAAGTACAGAATATCCAGGATACAATCCACAGAACTCAAGAAGGTTAACAAGCCATAAGGCCCAAGTAAGAATGCCTCAATCTCACTTGGGAGGGAGGAGAAAGCAATCATGGGTGGTGGGGGGAGGAAGAAAGAAATCTGGGTGGGAGAAGGGACAGGGAGGGGAAGGGAGAACATGACCAGGTATTGGGGAGAACAGGACTGAAGCCCTGAAGGCCAGCAATGAAAGGAAACAGGCAACCTTGGGAGGTAGGATGTGGGGGGACCCTCTAGCATGTTCCAGAGACCTGGGAGGTGAGAGACTCTCAGGAATCAAAGGGAGGGACCTTGGATGAAGTGCTCTACAGTGGGGAGGGGGAACTTGTAGAGTCCACCTCCAGTGGAGGGACAGGACATCAAGTGGAGGGATGGGATTTCCATCCCACAGTCAAAAGCTCTGACCCAAAATTGTTCCTGTCTGAAGGAACTGCAGGGACAAAAATGGAGAAGAGCCTGAAAGAAAGGAGGTCCAGTGACAGGCCCAAATTGTGTTCCAGCTGAAAGGGAAGCCCCGGGGCCTGACACTGTTACTAATGCTGTGGTGTGCTTGCAGACAGGTCCATAGTGTGGCTGCCCTCTGAGATGCTCACGAGCAGCCAATTGAGTCAGTCAGATGCAGATACTACCACCCAATCAATGGAGGGAAGCTGGGGACTCCTGTGGTTGAATTGGGGATAAGCTAGAAGAAGCTGAGGAGGAGGATGATCCGATGGGAAGACCAGCAGTCTCAACTGACCTGGACCCTTGAGATATCTCAGATACTGAGCCACCAACCAGGCAGCATACACCAATTGATATGAGGCCCCAACATATATATAGCAGAGGACTGCCTGGTCTGGCCTCAGAGAGAGAAGATGCACCTAACCCTTGAGAGACTTGAGGTCCCAGAGAGTGGAGAGGTCTGGTAGGGTGGGGATGGGGTGCATCCTCTTGGAGACAGGAGGGTGGAGGATGGGATGGGATGGGAAGCAGTTCGGGGGGAGGGGCATACCAGGAAGGGATTGAAGACTGGACTGTAAAAAAAGGATTAAAGAAGAAAAATAAAAAAGATTCAAAAGAAAAGAAGAGAAAAGGTTATATGGAAACCTACTACTAAAACAACTTCCATATATATATATACACATATGGAATATATATATATATAAACATATGCATATATATACACATATATAAGAAAGTATCTAAATGGAGATATACGATTTGTAGCTAACACCCCTGCTAGATACCATAGTAGCAAATAAAATTTATGTTACCAAGAATGAATTGTCCCTATTTGAGTTATTCCCCAGTAGAGTCCCATAAACTACTAACATTACTGGCTCTTGCCATTGCTCTTGGTTAACCTCCATAAGTTGATTGTAAGACCCTATTGCTGAAAATACTCCATACGTTAGTCAGATCATGGAGAAATCAAGTTGGTACTCACCTGGAAACTTCATCCCTACAGGCTAGCTTTCATAGTGGTGAAAGGTGCCATTGCCAATACCAAAGGGGGAAGGTGATCATGAGTCATACCCAGCTGTGAACCATGAGAACCACAATGATGACTTATTGGTAAGATTAGCCCAATGGAGCAATAGTGTCTCGAGTGTCATGGGAGTGCCTGGCCACTCTCTGGTTTGATTTAGAACCTTCTACATAAAATAGAAGCCAAGAGAGGTAGAACAAGATAGTCTGGCATTACTATCTTCTGTAGAGGAGAACCTATTACTATTATTTTGATATGAACACTTCAAATAATCCCTAATGTCTTATCATTATACCCATTGTCTTGGTCAGTGTTCTATTGCTGTGAATAGGCAACTCTTCTGAAAGCCAGCATTTAATTGGGGTTTGCTTATAGTTTCAGAGGTTTATTCCATTTTTGTCATAGTGGGGAACATGGCAGCATCCAGCCAGATGTGGTGCTGGAGAAGGAGCTGAGAGTTCTACATCCAGATCCAGAAGCTACAGAGAGGGACACTGGGCTGAGATTGAGCTTCTGAGTCTACAAAGCTCACCTTCAGTGACATAGTTTCTCCAACAAGGCCACATCCCTTAATAGTGCCACTCCCTAGTGACCAAGCATTCAAATCAATGGGCCTACAAATCTATGGGCCTATGAAGGCCATTCTTATTCAAACCAACACACCCATAGATTAGTGCATCTCTCAGCCCTCACTGAAGAATATTCTTCTTTCAATATGATGGCAATTAGCATACAGTACCACACTATGCAAACCACATTATGGTCATTATGCAGAGAATAAGAACTACAGGGTGCTCAATAATGAGTGAGATATCTATATCAAACCCCTCCTCTTATAATTCATGGATCATCAGGGGAGAGAGTTTGGAAAGACTCTTCAAGCCAGAGATGTTGGGTGACTACAAAAAAAAAAAGTATTTTCTCGCCAGGTGGTGGTGGTGCACATCTTTAATCCCAGCACATGGGAGGCAGAGGCAGGCAGATTTCTGAGTTTGAGGCCAGCCTGGTCTACAGAGTGAGTTCCAGGACAGCCAGGGCTATACAGAGAAACTCTGTCTCAAAAACAAAACAAAACAAAAAAGTGTTTTCTGGACATAACAGGGCAATTGTCCATATGAACTCACATTGGCTGTGACCTGCACAAGTTCAAAGGAGACAAACTCCCGGCAAGGAGAGGGAAAGTGAGCATGAAGTACCATGCGAAGCTGAGGAGAGGGTGGCAATCTGTAGCTGCAGGAGGAGGGAGAATCAGTTCTGCTTAAGGATGCAATAGGTCGTGGTACGTTAGCTCTGCTCCATTACAGGCTCCACATCCAAGAGTATTTGGACTCCACAAATAAAATTCAGTGAGCTAGAGAAAGAGGGTATTTTATCTTCAAACAATGCAATCCAAATAGCACAAATCAAAACACAAAACAAACCCTTTTTACTACTTTTTCTTTGAGTTCTGAAAATTAACAGGACTCAGCTGGTGGTTTAGATGGTTTCCTCTCAAGGATTTTCTCTTTCTCTCTCTCTCTCTCTCTTTCTCTCTCTCTCTCTCTCTCTCTCTCTCTCTCTCTCTCTCTCTCTCTCTCTCTCTCTCTCTCTCTCTCTCTCTCTCACCAAGCTGACCTTGAACTCACAAAGATCCATGTGCCCCATGTGCCTCTGTCTCATGAGTACTGGGATTAAAGGTGTGCACCACTACTCCTGGCTTCTACTGTGAGATGCTCCTAAGATTGATCAACAATGGCTGGAGCATGGGCTAGAAGTATTAAAACCCTTCCTCATTCCCATTTCTGCCCCTTCCCCCCAGTAAGACAGAATCAGAGCACTGGGGTAGCATCTTTAGACTTTCTCAGCTTCCATGCCACCTCCCTGAATCGCCTCAGATGGTACCTTCCAACTCCCTGAATGCCCTATGTCTTAATGGTTGACTCCGAAGAGAATTTGCTGGAGGAGAAAACCAGGCGATGATTATCTTACTTTTTTGTTTTTAGACTTTTCTAGCACATCACAGCACTTCCTCCACATACCCTACACTCCCTGGTCTCTGTCCTTTCCTTTTATTCTTTTGTCAGAGCCTTTTCTCACCCCCACTTCTGTCCCTAACTTACCAAATTCCTAATGCCTTTTAAAATCCATTCCTTGTACATTTTGTTCATGGCAAGGGGGCTCAGGTGTGGGAGAAAGGAGCCTTCACTGTTTGCAACTGAAAGAGGCCCAGGGTGGCATGTTGGAACATTTTCCCTTCTCCATAACACCAACATAGCCAAACACGTTATTTTTTTCAACATGTAACATTTTTATTGAATGATTTAAATAAAAATCATATCTACTAGACTTACATATGGTTCTTCAATAGTCTAACCACAAACGAGGAATTTTACCACCCAGAAATCTACTTTACAAATGAAGGATTGAATATGACCAAATACGTAACAAGCATGTGTGAGAATATCATAAAAACCTATAACTAGTGCGATCCACCCTCCCCTTGTCACAAACAAAACATACAAAGAATGGATTTAAAAAAATGCCTAGTTGTGTAAAGAAAACTTTAGGAACTTGGTAAGTTAGAGGCAGAAGTACAAATGAGAAAAAAGCCATGGAAAAAGAATAAGAGGAAGGACAGCGACCACTAACACAAAGCCATGCGGCAATAGGAGAGATGGTGTTTTGACACCAATTTTTCACATTATACATTTTCTCCAACATCATATTTGAATTAATTTATGTTAATTAATGTAAAGTTAATATAGTTAATTAATATGAAGTTAATATAGTATAGTTGTCTCTAGTGGCAATTTTCAGATGACTTTGAAAGTATTTTTCAATGAGCAACTTTCCTATAGCTTTGATGTGTGATTTTTGTAAGGACAAGGCAATGGGAGAGTTTTTGTTGCTGGCTTACACTTGATTAAATGAACTGATCCTTTGATGGTTCCTCAGTGAACTGGAACAACAATGTATCTCCACAGTTTTTACATTCACAGAGTTTCTTACTAGCATGGCATCCCATATATTCTGAAAATGTGTAAAGTAGATGTAAGCTTTCTCACATTGTAGATTGAAAAGATTTCTTTTCCTGAACTTTAATGAATGGGTGTAGTAGTTACTTTTCTCTTTGGTGCGATGAATGCTTGACAAAAGACACTTACAGGATGAAGGCTTTCTTTTTGCTTACAATATGGTACGAGACCCATCAGGGCATGGAAGTCAGGTAGGCAGCACACGGGGCAGCTGGTCACATGGCATCCGATTTGGAAAGCAGAGGAAGATGAAAGTTTGTGGTCTGCTCACATTCTCTGGACCCTTTGGATGGGTTCAGATGCTGAAGGTTAGGAATTCTCACCTGCTAAAGTCCCAAGGCACTCACACGCTCATAACAGACAAAGCATGACCCAGAGATTGGGTTCTTCTTCTTGTTTGTTTGTTTGTCTGATTTCCAGTCCTGGAGATCAAATCCTGAGCCTCACAATCATCTACTTCTAAGCTGAGCTCTGGGCTCTCAACTTGGTGCTTGAATTAATCATGCAGCCTGGGTAAGGAAACACTGGAACCTGGGATTGTTTACACACTGTTTGTAGAGAGTTTATGCTGTGTATGACAGACCAATAGGCTGTGTCCTCCATCCAGGCTTGCCATGTGTGGTTAGCTGGCACTAGCAAGCCAATCTGGTTTCTACCACATGAAGAGATTAAACTGAATTGAGGAGGAGGAGGAGGAGGAGGAGGAGGAGGAGGAGGAGGAGGAGGAAGAGGAGGAGGAGGAAGAGGAGGAGGAGAGGAGGAGGAGGAGCTCTGGGAAGGACTGAGACTAAGACGAGGTTGAGAATCTGTCTCTCCAGGAAACCCTCCCCGTTGTCATCTCTTGGAAAGAGATGGTGGCATTCAGCATTCTGCAAATCACTGAGATGCTCAAGATTCAGCTGTGGCTTCAGAAACCACTGGATGAGGTCTCTCATCTACCTACTCCATTGACCCTCTCCACTGGATCATTTCAGAGAGTCCATTGTGGTCCCATACAACTTAATCCCATTAGCCCAGGCAGCCATCAATATTCAATTGGAACCAGGGAATGTAATATGCAGTTTTCCACAACTACTCTGGTCCTCAGTGGACACTCACTAAGAACAGTGCTTTATTACACAAAACACTTGATATCTTTTGTCAGTTGTTTCACTCAAGCCCAGGTCGATCTTTGTCTTTATTGTGATTAGAAGGAAAGCATATGCTAGAGTTCAAATTGATTCCCTGCTTCTACCAAGCAAGAGCAAGGCTCTTGTCAGCTTCCCACTTCCTCTCTGACCTTGGATAACAACATTGCTTGGCACTTGAGTTGCAGCACTACCTTTATGCCTGTATTTGTCATATTAAGTACCAGTTTAATTGGGGTACTTGCTTCCTAAGTGTGTGTGTGTGTGTGTGTGTATCACACACACACACATCTCAAATTATATATACATATATATGTATGCATACCTATATATTGAGTGTCTCTGTCAAATTTCTGTTAATGCTCATTTAAACTCTCAATATTCATCAAAACATTCCTTTAAAATTTATTGTAAATTTAGAGATTAGAAAAATTATTAGAGACTAAGATGGAAAAATAAAAAATACTCCCCATGGCATGCTGAAAATCTATTAGTATCATATTGAATCATCAGAAGTTGTTGACAAAGTCCCATTTATTGAAAATCTTGGAGCTCGCTGGGTGGTGGTGGCACACGCCTTTAATCCCAGCACTTGGGAGGGAGAGGCAGGCAGATTTCTGAGTTCGAGGCCAGCCTGGTCTACAGAGTGAGTTCCAGGACAGCCAGGGCTACACAGAGAAACCCTGTCACAAAAAAAAAAAAAAAAAAAAAAAAAAAAAAAAATCTTGGAGCTCACTGAAAGCATCAAAATGTTATCAGGATGTCTTCATCCCACCATGGAGATTTGACTTAGCCCATAAGACTCTACATATAAAGGCCATGGTCAACTACAAGTCATCTAATTCTCAAGTTTCAGGTCTAAAATCAATTTGCTTCTGATAAAGGATAATGAGAATATTCAGAAAGACAGCTCAGCCCTCCTAAATCAAATATCAACTCCTATTTTTTACCTTCCATCTGTGATCTAGCAAAGAATATGTGGTTTTATTTACTCCCAAATATACAGCTAAATAGTAACATTTTTTTCCTGTCACCATGACCAAAAGAATGGACTTTGCCCCGAGGGTTTCTAACACAAGGAACAGGCTCAAGACCTCTCTGCATTGATACAGATTTGTCCATCTTTATTAAGAAACAACACAAGGATAGTGTTGCCTCCTTACTGTGCGTCTGTTATAGCTAACTTATATCACTGTCCCCATTCCAGGACAAATGTAGTGGCTCAGATCCTCAGAATTCAAATCCAACTCAAGAGGTGAGAAACCTTGGGTATTTATCCAGGTGCATAAGCCACATATCATGTAATAAAGATGGAGTTTTGTGTTTGTTTGTTTGTTTTGTTGTTTTGTTTTTTGAGACAGGGTTTCTCTGTGTGGCCTTGGCTGTCCTGGAACTCACTCTGTAGACCAGGCTGGCCTCGAACTCAGAAATCTGCCTGCCTCTGCCTCCCAAGTGCTGGGATTAAAGGCGTGTGCCACCACTGCCCAACTAAAGATGGAGTTTTTATAGGTAAGGCCAAGAGGTAGACTTAAAATTTTGAGTCTAATGTTAGTGGGAGGAAAAAGGAAAAGCAGAAACAATAGCTTACATTAACATCAAAATTGCTTTGGAGGCTTAAAGGGCTCCAGAGGTCTTGGAGAGCAGAGGTCACCTGAAGCAATTCTCAGGTTAAGTAATCCTCAAAATGCTGTGGGGTCCGCACATACCACTTTAAGTCTGTCAAAGTCTCACACAAATTCTAAATGATATTTCCACAGGAATGCTGCATATCCAAAGAAAAGAAAGACATTTTCCTAGAGCTGTAAGACTAAATAAAGCTCATGGGGCACTTCTGTCCTCATGGAGAGTTTTTGTTTCCCTGACAATAAAGTACTGTGTCACACTGCCGTCAGGCCCAGAGACCCCATTTCTCAGGCTCAGAGTTGTGTGAGCTCACATGCAACCACACACTTCCAATAGTGGCTGGTCACCAGAGCTCTGAGTTCATCTACAAAACCATTGCACTGGGTAGAAAAGCTAGCTCACTTATCTACAGCACACACACACACACACACACACACACACACACACACACACACACGAGCCTTTCATATGCTCATGGGATAGCCAGTCCACAATGGAACCCCACGCCCAAGAGAAGAGCTTTGGGAATCACATTTTAATTTCTGAGGAAAGGAAAAATTTTCCTGAGAGCTGCTTTGACTTCCTTGTTTCTCAAAGTATAGATCAGAGGGTTGAGCGTAGGGCTCAACATGGTATACAGCACACCAGCCAGTTTGCTCTTCTCTGCATTATAGCTGGAGACGGGGCTTATGTAGGCATAGAAGACAGCAGTATAATACATGCACACCACTATGAGGTGGGAAGAGCAGGTCGAGAAGGCTTTCTGCTTCCCTTCTGAAGTCCGCATCTTCAGGATGCTGGAAATGATGAAGCCGTATGACACAATGGTCATCAGGAAGTTCAATATGCCATAAAAGGCATCAGCCAAGACGATCATGACACTGTTCACATAGGTGGAGCTACAGGAGAGAAGCAGCAGAGGAGGCACCTCACAGAAGAAGTGTGTAATGACATTGGGACCACAGAAATTCAAGCGAGTCATCAGTCCTGTGTGAATGGCTGTGTTGAAAGCACAGAGTGCCCACACTCCAGCGGCCAACATGCTGCAGAATGCTTTGCTCATCATGGTGCTGTAATGCAAAGGATGGCAGATGGCGGCATACCGGTCATAGGCCATGACAGTGAGGAGGAGCAACTCTGAGGAAGCAGACCATGTAAGGAAATAGAGCTGGGCCATGCAGCCGCCATAGGAGATGGGGTTCCTCTTGGACAGCAGACCCTTCAGGGCCTTGGGCATAATGGAGGAGGTACATATGATGTCCATAGTAGCTAAATTGAACAAGAAAAAATACATGGGGGTGTGGAGGCCAGGGTTGCAGGTGATAGCCAAGATGATAAGGACATTACCTGTGAGGGCCACACAGTATAGAGAGAGGAAACAGATAAATAAGGGCAGATGGTACTGCGGGTGCTCAGAGAAGCCCTGAAGGATGAACTCTGTTACCACGGTCTGGTTTCTCATCATCCTTGACTGAGGATATCAGAGACTAGTAGATGATTATGGACCCACATTTTCATAAGCTTTCAGGGCTAAAAATAATAAAAAAAAGTGAAAGGTTTCTTAAGAAAGGTCAATGCCATGTTTCCTTCTCTGACAACATGGTGTGAATGAGTAATACCATACAGCTTTGTTGGGCTACACTAAGACAAACATTCCACTGCTACATAAACAAACAACTCAAGCACTTGGTTCATAAAAAACACGTGCAAGTCACCAATTAAACTCATTAATTCTCAGTCAGCCTCAAAGAAATGCAAACTAAATCAAAGATCTACTCTGTCATCAATGACTTGATCAACCTAGGAAGGTGATCGACTTAGTATTCACATGGCCCCAACAAACAAGGAAGATGGGGCTTGAGGAATAATGTTCAAAGTTGTTCCCTGGCTTCCACATGGATTTGGACACAGGCAACTGGGTATCTGCACACATAAATGTACCAGAACACATAAACACACATATACGCACACGCACACTCACACACGCATGTGCATGCATGCACAAATAAGTTTTCTATTTGAACAATACTTTCCTTTCTGGAAATTTTTCTTGGGCAAATAAGATTTAAAAATATTTTCTCAGAGCAAAATAATTCAGGACTGGAAATTACAGTTCTCTTTAAGATGAATTTATCATTGTACATCAGTGAGGTGCTGGAGACTTTCAAAATGATGCACTGACAGCCTCTTACTTATTCTTTTTAAGGACAGTGAAGATGTAAAAATAATATGCCCCATCATTAAGATTTAAAGCACAAAAATTAGTATAAGGACATTGGTGTACGTATCTGGACACAAAATGACCTAAGCATGATAGATAAAGATGGTTTTTATTTCATTGCTTTTGCTAATGCATTTCCTGATTTTTCTCTAGAGTAGCTTTTCTGAAAGGCAGGTCTATCAGATAAGCTAATCATTCAGTGACTCCTCAGTGCTGACAGCACAAATACTCCCATACAGAACATCTGGAAGCTTCCTCTTCAGCAGAGTCTTCGGACCTGTCTTAACACTCAAAGCCACAACCACCGCCACAGCTACAGATACTGTCATGGCCACAGCCATGGCCACAAATGCAGCCACAGTCAGCTCTCTGACAATGCACTAGGTCACATCAGGTTTGGGGTGGAGCAGTTCTTACCATCTCAGCTGTGAGATTGGATTGACAAATGGATTGCCTGCTCCTCTTTCCGAACTTCACCAACCTGGTGAGAAATGGCCACTCTCCCTTTTATGAATCCTCAAGATTGAATACTGACTTTTGTCCTAGAACCCAGGGCAGGTGCTGTTGGCATGATTACAAAGCTGGCTCTCTAACAGTGATCCAAGTGCCTATGTGTGAATTTGGCCCAAGTGCTATGCCTGACACTCAACGTTTGTTATTTCAATGCTAAATAATATCTAATCCAAATACCAGTGACAGCAACCACAGTTTGATTCTCCAGGCTCTGCACACTGTGGCCGGAAAGGAAACCAGAGAGTGTGCCTAATATTTGAACCTTCTGTCTTCTCAATCCCTTACTCATTAAAAGGATAAGAATAGTTCATTTTAAACTAAGATTTTTTT
>NW_022196903.1:109719632-109733440 GCF_008632895.1 Mastomys coucha | reverse complement strand
TTTTTTTTGCCAAACTTCTAGAGATGCATTTGCTGCCAAAATATTAAAGGCGTACACAAAACGCCTAGGCATCAGCTACAGTCAGGTCATATTGCTCTTCTGTAAGATGAAGAGTGTCCTTTGAGCAGAAGAGCATGGCACTGCAATGACATACAGCAACAGGCTGACTTAGGACAGATCCTGTGCTGGCCGGCATACTGGCCTTCACCTCAGTATCTTCCTAGGATCTGAGGATCAGGACGCCCCAATCGTTTTTGCATGAATGAAATAAGCACACGATGCCTGTTTCACTGATTTCATTTTTGTTTGAGAACAAAAGACTAAACAGTATTCCTTTTCTTAATGTATTTGGATTAAGAGAACCATGTGACGTATGTGTTCCTCACCACCACCTAGAGGGTGATCTGTTCATCAGCATGGAAGACAGAAAAGCTGAGGTTGAGAAACTGAGTCCAGCTGGAAAGGGAGCACGGCCGGCTTTGATGGTCTACTGCGAGGTGTCTGCACTCTCCCCTGCAATTTTACACACTGACTTCTCCAGCCATTGTGTTCCCTCCACAGCATACTCGATAGACTGACCAGAGCGTGTTGCCATAGCTACACCCAGAGGAGACCGCACCTCCATTCCCTACACTCACACAGCCATAGAGAGCTTCGTCAGTCACATATATTACTGAGAACCAAGGAAAGACCATTGAGCACCACACAGTAAAAGTTGGAGCCTGACTCTTTCTTCAGGACCGAGGTGAGGGTATGAAAAAGTAAACAAGCCTCTGATGAGGGGAGGGTCTTTACAGGGATAGAATATTTTCAGCTAACCCCTTTAGACTAAAGGAGCAGATTCCCCTGCAGAGAACTGCCCAACAAGGAGGCAAGGAATCAAGATGCCAAGAGTGTACGTGAGAATGACCATGAAGTCTACCTCACCAGTCTCTTCTCCTGAAAGGCATCGCACTAGCTCTCCTGTGAGGATTCGCATCCAGCCTCAGAATTATCATGAAGGGTGTGAAGGAAAGAGCAAGATTTCTGATACCAGCTGTGCGATTTAAACTCCTGCTGCCCTCAGACACCACATCAGTCACACTGGTGTAGCTCACCCATATGCCAAATCCTCTAGTGGTTAAGCCACCTAGAAAATAAACACACATTGTAGATTTCATCACTTCTAAAAACAGCTGCACTTAAAATCCCTGAAGTTAAAATTTACATTTTTTTTCCTGAAGGTAGGATGAATTTTACGTGGTACACAATTTATTTTTAGTGAATTTTTTTTTTAATTCCAGTTTGTGGTTTATAGTTTCACAAATAAAACATTAACGTCTTACAGTAATTAAGAATGAAGAATTTACTAATCCTCATTTTTAAATCTCTGTAAGGGCTCAGGAGTTTGGAAACATTATGTAACTCATTTAATATACTTTATTGAATATGAAGATTCATAATCCTACTGTCAACATATTTCAAGAACAGAAAACTGAAAATCAGAACATGCTCAATTTTCAAGTATTCAGCTTTAAATTAAAATGACTTTGTCTGGCCTGTCTATTAAAGTCACTCTAAATGACCTTCCCTAATCCTGGAGCTGTAGTGGAAAAAGCTAGTATCCCCAAGCTTTTGGATTCCAGCTCAGAATGCTTTGTTAAGTAACACCAACCTACATAGAGCCTAGCAGATGTTAAAGCAGGGTCAAGAAAAAAGATTCATCATCAACACCTGCCATGGGCATTTTTCAGCCTGTGCTGTGGCATGCAGACCTTAGCCACATTAGCATCTCATCCACATCATTGCCACATTCATGGATCCAACAGTAAGGCAGTGAGTTTTAGGTAAGGTAGACGGTATAGGGAGAAATATTCCCATGTCCACTGGTGCTATGTAACTAAATACATTTAGCTAAGGAAATGCAGGCTGTTTCTATGTCACTCACTAATATCAAGCAGGCAGGATTACAAGTCAAGCTTTCCCCATGGTTTTATGCCACACCATGGAACAAACCAGTCCTTGAAATACTCATCATTACCTTGATCAACTTCCCTCTTGTGCAGCAAATTCAATGCATGGATGACTTTCTCTCTGTCCAACCACATGGTGGAACTGAGTTCCTGAGCAGGCAGATGTAGATTTTTGTCCTCCTGTTTTAAGTTCATACGGCCAAGGCATTTAGGCTCATCTTTAGTAAAAATTTGTCCCTGTCCATGGGAAACACACAGGAGGGGTGTTCACATCCTTTCCTTTAAATGGACCCAGAAGGAGCAATTAAATTAAATCCCTCTTTGCTGGGGATTTGGCTGTCATGGGTGGACACGTACATGCCATCTGGGCTTCAAGCCAAATGTGAGGAACAGAAGATAAGCCCCAGTGGGAGATGTCAGGACATCTCCACTGTCCCAGCTCAGAGGATTGAGGTCAGGAAAGACCCAGGCTGTTACTCAGAATAATACATTCACACCTAGAAATGTGGCATTTTGTTTTCTCAAGCTGATTATATTTGCTCAATATAATGATGGTCAGTTTTATGCACTTTCCTGAAAATTGAATCATTCCATTCTTGATGATTGAATAAAGCTTCATTGTCTATATATACCACAATTTCTTTATCCATTTATCTGTTGATGGAAACCCAGGTTACTCAATACTAGCTATTACAACTAGTACAGCCATAACATAATTGTATAAATATTCGTGTGGTACATTGACTTACAGTTCTTCGACAATATACCTAGGCCTGTTATGGATGGTTCTTATGATCGAGTTTTTTTAAAGAACTTCCACACTGATTTCCATAGCCTTTGGACTAATTTGTATTCCTACCAACAACACATGAGCATTTTCCTTGCCCTCTGGCTTCTCCAGCACTTACTGTATTTATGCTTTTAATGGTGGCCTTTCTGACTACAGTGAGTTTGCATATCAGTGTAGTTTTGATTTGCATTTCTCTTATGGCTAAGAAAATGTAGTATTTTTTCATGTTTACTGGTCCCTTGTATGTTATCTTTTCAGAACTGAGTGTTCATTAGCCCATTTATTTACTTAATTGCTTGGTTTGGTAGTATTTAATAATTTGAGTCTTCTATATTTCCTAGACATTAATTTTCTGTAGAGATACAGTTGAAAACGTATTTTCTTCCATGTCATAAGCTATCCCTTCTCATTGTTTCCTTTACCCTGCAGTTGTTGTTTGTTTTTAATTTTGTGGAAGGCCCTGCTTGTCAAGTTTTGGCTTTATTTCCTGAGCTATATTGGTGTCCTTTTTAAAAGCCCTTGCCTGTGGCTGTATCTTCAGTTTTGCACCAATAGCTTTAGAATATTAGGTACATCAAGTTGTTTATTTGCTACAAACTCCTGTGCATTACTGCTCAAGGACCACGTCTTCTCACTTTTCCCAGGAACCAGTGGCACCTATTAATGAGCCCCACAGGGGGCATCCTCAAACTGGCACCTTTAGTCGAGATGATAATGTCAAAATGTTTCTCATCTCAAATAATGTGCAGTTGTTTATACCAAGATCTTTGACAAAGGGATGGAAGAAAGTGTGTGTCAAAGAAAACAGCAAAGGATGAGGTCACAGTCACTGGGCAGGAGCCAAGCTGGGGATGTGACACACATAGTCACATGGGTTCTACTGTCCCTTCCCTCTATGCCCCTGCCCTCTACACCTCTTCCCTCTACGCCCCTTCCCTCTACACCCCTTCCCTCTACCCCCCTGCCCTCTACACCCTTTCCCCTACCCCAGTGCTCCCTTTTTCTAGCTTCCTTACCTCTGTAAGCACTCCAGATTAAATATGTAGATATTTAATCCGAAGCATTAAGAGAACTGAGACATCTTGAATTATTTTTGACCAGGGTGAGAGATAGGGATCTAGTTTCATAATTCTACTTGTAGATATCCAGTTTTCCCAGCGCCATTTGTTGAAATCTTTTCTCCAGCATCTTTTGACACTTTGTCAAGAGTACATTGGCTTCCAGGACAAGGTAGTATGTACCTGTAATCAAAGCACTTGGGAGTTAGGGACAGGAGGGTCAAGTGGTTATGGTCATCCCCAGCTACATTGGGAATTCAAGACCAGCCTGTGCTACGTGAGGCCCTGTGTCAATAAACTATAACAGATGGGTGTAGCTGTGTGGTTTCACTTCTGGTTCCTCTAAAATATTCCACTGATATATATTTTTGGTTTTGTTCAAGTATTGTGTCTTGTTACCATGGCTGTGTAATGTAACCTGAGGTCAGTGTGGTTCTTTTTTTAGCATTATTTTTGGCAATTCAGACTTTCATACTTTCATATGAATTGTAGAATTATTGTCTTGATTTATCTGAAGAATGAATGACACTAGGATTTTGATGGGTATTTCATTAAATGTATTAATCACTTGTGGTAATTTAACCATTTTGTGATATTAAGTTTTAGATTTGTGACATGAAATGCCTTCTAGTATCTTCATTTTTTACAGATTTTTACTTTGTGACATCCTCTTTTCTTAACTCACCAAGTCTAATTTGTGCTACCTAAATACTCCTGGATATGACCTTTCTACCTACCAGGGGCTATACCCTTTAAAAAAAAATAACCTGGCTCTACTTCCCCAAGAAGCTTCTCATTGTTAGTGGCTCCTCAGGTGACAAGACTGTTTCCATACTAGGATTTTTTTTCCCTTGCACAGATCTGTGCATGCTGACACAACTTCTGTAAGTGTATATTTGCAACTGTCTTGCTATGTCTGGAAGACACTATTTTCTTATAGCCATCCACCACCTATGGCTCTTACAATCTTTCTGCTAACCATTCAGCAATGATACCAAAGCCAAGGGAAGAGGCATGACATGTAGATGTTCCATTTAATATTGAACATTCCACAATCTTTTATTCTCTGCACCTTAAACAGTTGTGTTAATCACTGCCCACTGAATAAAGAGGCTTCTCTGATAAGAACTGATAGATAACCTAATCTCTGAGTATAATGGTAAGTCATTAGGAATCATTTGAAGGCCATTAAACAGAATGGTACTAGGTTCTTCTCAATGAACCATGAACAATCTATCTATGGATTCTTGGTCAAGATAACAGTGCCAGATATAAGTTCCATCTCCTGAAGTGAGCCTTAAGCCCATCAGGTAGTGTTTGGTTACAGCCATGACGTTTGTGTTGCTATTGCACCAGCAGGTGTGTCTTACCAGGCTACTCATCATTGTTGCTTCTGGAATTTGCAGCTGGGTAAGGCTGATGGCCACTTTTCTCTTCCAGCACAATAAAAGCCAATTATGGATGAAGATTGCAGGTGATGTTAGCTTGATTTCCCTGTATTCTGCTAAGTCTTCAATACCTTGTTAAGGCATTCCTGTTGTGTTTATTGAGCACAGCGGCTATTTAATCTTTCTTCTTATCATCCTTACAGTTTGATGTTGAGCACGGTAGTAAACTGCTTCTGGACTAAACCTGAAGTTCCATCCTGAACATTTGATAAGTAAGAAAGAGAGAGATGCACTAAGTAAAGGAAGTCCTCAGTGTGTGCTGTTGTCATGAGCAGGGCCAACACTTTAGCTCCATGGGAAATGCCAGAGTCTTCCTTCCTGGCCTGCATGGGTGTTGACAGTGTCTACAGAAAACGTCCACTCTAGTTTTCTCATCCTAGATGTTTACAGCCTGAAGAGTGTTATCTTACTAATAGCTAAACCTGCCCCCATTGTTCAGCTGTGCGCCATAAACCACACATCCTTGTTCAGCATTTATGCAATATCCCTGCCTCCAAGTTCAGCTGTCTGTAATAAACCTGCTGAGTTCCCAGAGTGCTACAGCTTCTCCTTCAGATAGCTCAGAACACAGATCCCATCTTTTCTGTGTTCCTGTGTTTATCCTTTTTTTCTTTTCTCCCTGAATAAGTCAAGTACCTTGAGCCATGCAGGATGTGGCAATCATACATTAAGTGGACTGAATTGAGTAATACTCCATTGTGTAAATGTAACAGATTTTCTTTATCCATTGTTCTGTTGAGGGACATCTAGGTTGTTTCCAGTTACTAGTTATTATGACTAGAGCTGTAGTGAACATAGTTGATCAAGTGTCCTTGTGGTGGGATGAGGTGTCCTTTGCATATATGCCCAAAAGTGGACTAGCTAGATTGTGAGGTAAATCAGTTCCCAACTGTCTTAGTTAGGGTTTTACTGCTGTGAACAGACACCATGACCAAGGTGAGTCTTATAAAAGACAACATTTAATTGGGGCTGGCTTACAGGTTTAGAGGTTCAGTCCATTATCATCAAGGCAGGAACATGGCAGCATCCAGGCAGGCATAGTATAGGAGGATCTGGGAGTACTACATCTTCATCTGAAGGCTGCTAGCAGAATACTGACTTGCAGGCAGCTAGAGAAGAGATTCTGAAAGCCCACACCCACAGTGACAAACCTACTCCAACAAGGCCACATCTACTCCAACGGGGCCACGCCTTCTAATAGTGCCACTCCCTGAGCCCAGCATATATAAACCATCATACTAACTTTCTAAGGAATCTCCATATTGATTTCCATAATGGCTGTACAAGTTTGCAGTTCCATCAAGAATAGATGAACGTTCCCTTTATTCCAGATCCTGTGTCCTTTGTCTTACAGAAACTTTTCAGTTTCATGAGATCCCATTTATTAATTGTTAATTTTAGTGTCTGTCTTATGGGTATTCTGTTCAGAAAGTCATCTCCTATAGCAATGAGTTCAAGATCATGCCCCACTTTCTCTAATATCAGGTTCAACATATCTAGTTTTATGTTGAGGTCTTTGAACCATTTGGAATTGATTTGTGCAGAGTGATAAATAGGGATCTATTTGAAGTCTTCTACATGCAGACATCCAGTTTGACCAGGACCATTTGTTGAAGATGCTTTTTTTCAGTGTGCATTTCTGGCTTCTTTATTAAAAGAAAATCAAGTGTACGTAGGTGTGTGGATTTATATCTGGGTCTTCAATTAAATTCCATTGATCAATATGTCTGTTTTTATGCCAATACAATGTTGTTTCTATTATTATAGCTGGGCATGTTGGAAGTGGGAATGGTAAGACCTCCAGCACTTCTTTTATTGGTCAGGATTTTTTATCCTGTTTGTTTATGAAGCTGAAAATTATCCTTTAAAAGTCTGTGAAGAATTCTGCTGGAATTTTGAATGCATTGAATCTGTAGATCAATTCTGGTAGGATGGCTAACTTTACTATCTCAATCCTACTGATACATGAATATGGAAGATCTTTCCATCTTCTGATATCTTCTGCAATTTCTTTCATCAGTGTCTTAAGGTGTTATGAGATTTTCACTTTGATTAGTTAACCCAAGATATTTTGTGTTAGTTGTAGCTATTATGAAAGGTGTGGTTTCCCTGATTTCTTTTTCAGTCCATTTGTCATCTGTACATAGAAAGCGTACTGATTTTTTTTATCAGTTCATTTTGTTCCAGCTATTTTGCTGAAAGTGTTTTTCAGCTGTTGGAGTTTCCTAGTGGAATTTTTGGTGAAACTTACATATTCTATCACATCATCTGCAAATAAAGGTGCCTTGACTTCTTCCTTTCCAATTTGTATCTCCTTGACATCCTTCAGTTGCCTCATGCACTAGTTAAGACTTCAAGAACTATATTGAACAAGTATGGAGAATAAACAGCCTTGTTCCTGTGTCAGGAGCCGTCTTAGGACACGCTAATAGCTAGCAGGTGATCTTCCTGTGACGACTGCCTTAGATTAAAATCTACAACAGAACTCCAGTAGGCAAGGCCCAGAAGAAAATCATTTTAGGAAAGATTCCTGCTATCAATATGCTTCCCCTGTTATTATTGAACATACATGCCAATCATCAGGTATTAGCCCACCCTTTTGAGCAGATCTACAAAGATGTAGTCTTGTAGGAATGCTACATAGACAAATAGATGACTTCTAAATTCTTAATGATGATCCTATAAGAATCCCTAAAATTATACCAGTATTTATGAAGCCCTTTTATAGTAGGACTGCTATTAGGTCCTTTCTGATAGTCAAAGCTGCAATGAGCACTCTGTCAGTCACCCATGTGTCACCAGTTAATTGCCTCTTAGATAGTAACCAGACTTTCTCCTACTCAGAGCACATTCCAAGAGGTTGTAAAACCATTAACCAAAGGTCATAAAAAGAGGACTAAGGTTTTACTATAGATGCTATTTTTAGGACAGAAGATAAAATGTTGCCTGGGCTTATCTATGCAAAACTTCACTAATTATTTAGTTTTTTTAACCCTCGATGAACCTGTGGACCTGTGACAGGTGATGAATGTTTAGCTAGATAATTACTCCTAATGGATATGCCTATAAACTTCTCTGTTGTAAACTTCTTATTCAGTTCATGATTTGATTTTATGTGTGAACTTGTAATGAACAATTTACCATGTGATCATGTATTCTGAAAGATATATAAGTGCTGAGGAAGAAAAAACGAGCGTGAAGAATTTTCCCTTATTCTCCTTTATCAATCATTCCATTTCCTCCCGTTTTTCTTAGAGAATTTTCATAGGAAACTTTTTACCACTTAGTAATAAATGCTAAAATCACATTTAAAAGTGTCAATTTTTCTTCCTGCGACTTCAACTAGCAGGCTGAAAGTTAGATCCTCAAAGTTCCTACTAAGATAGAACAGAGGAGGCTATTTTACTTAAACTCTCTCTGTTTTAGGATGAGGTGCTAAATGCCAGAGACTGCAGTTTCTGGCCTCAGAGGAACACAGAAGACAGGTCAGCTACAGTAGCTGAGTAGATTAGACTTAGATAAGTAAACTTTTAATTATTATACAGCAACCCTAAATATTTTGTAAGACAAAATTCTTAGCCCCATATCTCATAAGACAAAAGTCTTACCCTTCACCAACACTCTTCTCCATCTGCTGCCTCAAGAAGAACTGACAAGAAAGAAGACCCTGCTGGGGCTGGCACCTGGCGTTCTTAGTATTAGTAGAATTGCTTTGAATTTCTCCCCATCTAAGTTGATGTTGGCTATCAACTTGCTATAAGATGCCTATGTTATGTTTAGGTGTGTCCCTTCTATCCCTAATCTCTAGGACTTTTATCATGAATGGATGTTGGATTTTGTTAAAGACCTTTTCTGCATCTAATGAGATGATCATGCCGTTTTGCTTTTCTTTTTGTTTATATGGTAGATTATATTTATTGACTTTCAAATATGGATCCATCATTAGAATGAAGCCTACTTGATCATGGTGGCTATTATGTTTTATGCAATCTTGGATTTGGTTTGTGAGTATTTTATTGAGTAGTTTTGCATCTGTGTTCATAAGGGAAATTGGTTTCTAATGTTCTTTATTTGTTGGATCTTTATGTGGTTTTGCATCAGAGTATTCATTATCCATTCATTTGTAGTGGTTATCTAGCCTGGTTCCATTTCTCAGTTATTGTCAAAAAGCAGCAGTGAACATGTGCAAAACTTTCTGTGGTAGGATATAAAGTCTTTGGCTGTATGACCAGGAGTGGTACAGCTGGTTTGTGTGGTAGTTCTATTTCTAGGTGCTTTTAAGGAATCTTCATACTGAATTCTAAAGTGGCTGTACTGTTTATACCTCACTGACACCATAGAAGGGTTGACTTTTCCCAACATCCCAGTATTTATTGTCATTTGTATCCTTGATATTGGGCTTTTTGATGAAGTGAGGTGAAATTTTAGTGTAGTTTTTAAAAATCAAAGTCTAATCATTCATTTGTTTGTTACTCTTAAAAACTTATATTTGATTTGGCCCAGACTTAGAAGTAGAAGCTCTCAGACATGATAGCCTATGTCCCTTGGCAATCCATTCCTGGCATTTTTCTTTGGCTTCCTTCATTCTCTCAGCCCAAAGTTTAGTGCCTTGCGCAGCCTCCTTCTTGTTTTTCTCAGTGTGTCTTTCTTCAGAGCAATAAATCAGTGTTTGTGTTGCAAGACACTAGGAATAACAAGACACTAGGAATAACAAGACACTAGGAATAACAAGACACTAGGAATAACAAGACAGTGGGAATAACAAGACAGTAGGAATAACAAGACACTAGGAATAACAAGACACTAGGAATAACAAGACACTGGATCTTAGGTGCTTTGGTCCTGGGCTTCTTACCTTCTTTGATTATAGGCTTCTGACAACATATTGGTAAACATCATCTTCTTTAGAGAGTTGAAAAGTTTTCTGATTCTGCTAGCTCTTTTGGGCCCCCAATACTGAGACACAGAGGTATCTGTCAGTCCAAGAATATTCTCCTCTCCTTTATAAAAAAAAATAATATCCAAGTTGAGAACATTCAGAGTGGCATCCACAGGACATCTGCAAACAGGTTTGGGGTTCCTCTCTCCAGCTCTCTTTCGTCTATAACAAAAGAGCCTCTTATTCAACAGCAGGCACACTCTGCCAAGAGACTTTTTCTCCAATACATATTTTTTAGCATCCTTTGGAAAAAACAGGTAGCTGCAGATGTGTGGTGAGAAGTGCTTATGGTGCAATAGTGACATGACTGTAATAGAAGTAACCAGTTGATTTCTCATAGGACTTGAGGTTTGACCTGTAGAAGTGAGTTCATAGCTGGTACCATGGGCCACCTTATAGGCCCATGGCTGTGGAAATCATAGATGCCAGAGTGAACCTACTACTGTTATTTTGCTAAATGGACACATTGTCAAATGGTTCTTTGAATGTTTATGTCTATGTATAGAGAGGTGATGTCCTAGGTTTTGATCAAAGAAGCTTCTATTTGCCGTGAACAATGGTTTATGCAGAGACTCATGGATGGGCAAAGTGCTGAGAACAAGTGGCTGTTGAGTCTTAATGATTAAACATGGTACCATAGTACTTCCTAAATCTGCAAGGGCATAAAGGAATAGGATACCAAAACAAAAACAAAAACAAAAACAAAAAAAACAAAAACAGAAACACAACAAGGAGGCCATTGAATATGTGCTTTACATACTCATGGCACTCACGAATTCTTAAAAGCTTCTGTTGCCTGTATAAAGTCTAAACAATACTGAACTGGTAAACACTCCACTGTCAAGTGGAGAGAGGTTCATGGGGACCCATCATACCTTGGGAGTGAATGACAATTAGGGCTGCTAGACAGAAAATCATTGTCTTCAGTGACATAGTCACCACTGAGTTATTCATGCTCCCGTTGATAGCTTTACACCAATTCCCATCTGAATGGCCTTGGTTAAATTCAGGGGGTCACAAAGGAAAGAACAGGTGTAAGTCCATGCATCTTTCCCATTGGCTGTTGGGTGGAGCCTCTCAGAGGACAGTTATGCTGGGCTCCTGTCTGCAAGCATTACAGAGTATCATCAATAATGTTAGGGTTCTTGCCCATTGGATAGGTCACAATTTAAGCCAGTCATTGGTTGGCCATTCCCTCAGTCTCTGCTCTGTCTTTGTCACTGCACATCTCGTAGGCAGAACACATCTTGGGTTGAAGGTTTTGTGAGTGGGTTGCTGTCCTTAACCCTCTACTGGGAGTCTTGTCTGATTATGGGAAGGGCCCCTTCAAGATCCATATCTCCCACTGCTAGGAGTCTCAGCTTGGGTCACCCCCATAGACCCTCTTGGGCCTCTCACTATCCCAAACCTTTGGCACATCCTAGAGATTGTCCCACCACCACCAATCTCCCTTCTCTCTCCTACTCTCCCTACATATGACCCTCCTACTCTGCTCTCCCATCCAGTTCCTTCCTTCGACCTCCGATATCTATTTTGTGTCCCCTTCTGAGAAAGATTCAACCATCCTCTATTGGGCCCTCCTTGTTATTTGGCTTTTTGGGGGTCTGTTGATTGTAGCATGGTTATCCAGTACTTTATGGCTAATATCCACTTATAAGTGAGTACATACCATGCACGTCCTTTGAGGTCTATGTTACCTCACTCAGTATGATATTTTCTAGTTCCTATAATTTGCCTGAGAAATTCATGATGTCCCTGTTTTTTACTTTTTTTTAAGATTTATTTATTTTATATATATGAGGACACTGTCACTCTCTTCAGACACACCAGAAGAGGAGGGCATCAGATCCCATTACAGATGGTTGTGAACCACCATGTTGTTGCTGAGAATTGAACTCAGAACCACTGGAAGAGCAACCAGTACTCTTAACCACTGCGCCAGCTCTCCAGCTCCAATGTCCTCGTTTTTGATGGTTGAGTAGTATTCCATTGTATAGATATATCACATTTTCTATATCCCTTCCTCAGTTAAGAGACATCTGAGTTGTTTGTAGTTTCTGGCTATTATAAATAAAGTTGCTATGAACATAGTTGAACAAGTGTCTTGTGGGATGGTGGAGCATCTTTGGTGTATATGACCAGGAGTGGTATAGCTGGGTCTTGAGTAGAACTATCCAAACTCTTCTAAGAAACCACCAAATGGATTTTCAAAGTAGTTGTACAAGTTTGCACTCCCACCATTTCTTTAGATGTTCCATGACCATTCAAGATTTCTGTGTTGAGAATTCTCTGTTTAGCTCTGTAGCCCATTTTTAATTGGGTTATTTGGATTGTTAGTGTCTAACTTCTTGAATTCTTTATATATATTGGATATTATCCCTCTGTCAGATGAAGGGTTAGTTAAGATCTTTCTTCCAATCTGTAGGCTGTCTTTTATCCTAATGAAGGTGTCTTTTAACTTACAGAAGTTTCTCAATTTCATGAGGTCCCATTTATTAATTCTTGGCCTTAAGGACTGAGCCATTGGTATTCTGTTCAGGAAGTTGTCCCCTATACTGATGAGTTCAAAGCTGTTCCCCAATTTCTGTTCTAATAGATTTAGTGTATCTGATTTTTTATGTTGAGGTCTTTGATCCATTTGGACTTGAGTTTTGTGCAAGGTAATAAATATAAGTCTATTTGCACTCTTCTACATGCTCAAAGATCAAATGTCCATAAGTGTGTGGGTTTATTTCTGGGTTTTAAATTAGATTCTGTTGGTCCACCTGTCTGTTTCTATACCATTACAATGCACTTTTTACTGCTATTGCTCTGCAGTTTAGTCTGAAGTCAGGGATGGTGATACCTCCGGAAGTTATTTTATTGTTTAAGATCATTTTAGCTATCCTGGGTTTCATTTTTTCTGTATGAAGTTGAGAGTTGTTCTTTCAAGATCTGTAAAGAGTTGTGTTGGAATTTTGATGGGATTCCTTAAAATGCCTTGACTAGCTCAAAAGCTGGGCTGGGCTAATCCTTCTTTTGGCTAGCACACATTTCCCTCCTTTAATCCTGGCTTAACACCCTCTAATTCTATATTTTGTTGCCCTGGCTCCTTCTGGGTGGCTCCCCAGTCTTTGTTGCCCTAGACACTTCTGGGCAGCCCTTCCAGGGACCACATTCTTTCTCACATACATTTCAGATGACTTTCTGCAGCTCTAAATCTGATCCATCTCCCTTTGAATCATGGTGATTCTCCTCTCCATTTCTTCCAGTTCCTAGCCCAAGTTTTACCCCAGCCATTAACCACTGGCTCTTTATTGATTAAGCAAAAACCAATTGGGAACAAGGACCATCAGCATTTTGACATGCAGATTCCAGATCAAAGCATTAGAACCAATCCCCAAGAGTAGTGACATGATCTTTTCTGCTGTCAGTTCACTGGCCCAGAAGAAAACACCAGAGCTTCTCACATGAGATTAATGACAGACAACAAATACAAGAGCATTGAAGAACTGCAGGAGCTAAGCAAGAACAAACTTTGTTCAACATTTCATAAGCACTAAAAGGAACAGATGCAATAGTGAAAATACATTTTTCTCAACATAAATTTTAAATAACTCCAAACATATTAACTGTATATTT
>NW_022196903.1:109714281-109719089 GCF_008632895.1 Mastomys coucha | reverse complement strand
CAAGCCACCTCCCTATTTAATCGTCTATGTTTCTTTTGGGTATATAAATACTTTTGAAATATATAAGCACTATTGCTGTAGACGAGAATCTACATAAGACTGCTAAATTCATTGTTGTTTTATATCAAACAACTTTTATAATACTTATTTTTATTGTTATAATATTTTATAAATTTTAAGGAATATGACGAGAAAGATATTGTAGGTATTGAAGGGGGTCTCTGGGAGAAGTTGGGGTACAAAAGGGAAATAAGAATGTGCTTTAATCCTATTTACTTAAAATATGTTTTTAAATTTTAACAAATTCAGATAAATTGAAATCATGTAACTTTTCTCGTCATAATGCAATAAAAGTTTAAAAAAAAAAAGGAACAAATGCTTGTGTTCGCCCTCAAGTGGCTGTTGGTGGTATTACCAGCTTCCTCAAAAAGGCTCTAACTTCAACCCTGAGAAGATCTGGGTTGTTATTGCCGGTTTTGCATTGTTCTGGTGAGGAAACTTTGAAATTAAGTTATGATTAAATTGCTAATAATTTGGACTTTTATTCCTTTATTTTATTTTTTGAGATTATAATTGCATCATTTCCCCCCTCCTCTATTCCCCTTCTTGCTAGTTTCCAAGTTTATGGCCTCTTTTTTTTCACTAATTGTTGTTACATGTGTGTGTGTGTGTGTGTGTGTGTGTGTGTGTTGTGTGTGTTGTGTGTGTGTATGTGTGTGTGTGTGTGTGCCTACATACATAAGTACAACCTGATCAGTCTGTATAATAATACTTTACGCATGTTTTCAGGATGAACATTTGCTATTGGATAACGAATTGTTGTGTTTTCCTGAAAGACTTTTTTTCCTGCTCTCTGCCTTCCTAAGTTGCCTGTTGCTTTTTATCTAAGGTTGAGGTCTCCTGAGCTCCCTCAGCCACACCTCCCCCATCCATGTTAGCACATCTATTGCTGTCATCCTTATTAGGCTCATGTTCAGGTAGCCATGTTGGTGAGAGATGAATATAGCTTCTGACATTCCTGGGAAACACAGCAAGCTCCCTGTTCCTCTGGGTCTTGTGGTCTTTTGCTTTCTCATCTGCAGTGATCTCTAAGCCTTAGGTGCAGGAGTTGTGTTGTGTATGTATCAGTTGGGTCTGACCTCTACAGCTCTGCATTTTGATTACTCGTGGTCCTCTGTAACAGTCTCTGTCTATTGCAAAGAGAAATTTCATTGATGACGAATGAGAACTTTGCTTTTCTGTGGGTATAAGGACAACTATTTAGAATGTGGTTAAGGATTATGCTAATTTAGTAAAGTGGTAGTTGTAGATTCTCCTGCAAGATCCATGGCTTCAGGTCATTGGCTAGGTTTTCAGGTGTTGAGTGGATCTTATACAGAATAAGGAGAGTGGAAGGTAAAATAACAGTAGAGCTGTCTACAGAAGCCACAAAGAGTCATACTATCAACTATCTACCTGTCATATACATAAGTCCGTCCTCCTACTATGTCCTATTCAAGACATGGGATGGCAGTAGGGGTTGTGAGACCCCAGTATCCTAGTATTCCTTCTTTTTCTTTTTCTTTTTTTCTTTTTGCTTCCTATCCATGATGTTTTTGCTCCACCACACCCTGTAACCACAATGCACAGCTCACCACTGACCTGTTCAATAAAGCAGGGAGTGTAATGATGATGGGCTGGGACTTCACTACATGTTTCCTCTTTACTAGTTGACTGACTCTTGCATTTCATTACAGTAATTAGAAAGCTGATGTGCTAGCTTCCACATTTGCAAACCAGGGGTAAGAATAGCATCTAACCAAATCTGGTGCTCAGCAGTGGGAAGACCCTGAGAGCTCAGGTAGAATCTCAGCCATGGCAAGCACTCTGTGCTCTCATACTGGAACACTTCCTTTCTTCAGAACCTTTTCAGTGTAACACTTCATTGGATGTCAAGAGCAATCACCATGAACTTGTAACCACACGGTGCCACCTAGGGGATATTTGAATTTGGCTTTCCTTCTCTGTAATTTGAGATTTACCTCCTGAGTCTCCGTAGTGAACAAATAGGCAGTTGGGACTAAAAATTCTTAGCACAGACTTCTTTTTTTTCTTTAAAGGAGTTTCTCTCTCTCTTTTTAAAGATGTATTTATTTATTTTATGCATTCACCATTGCTCTCTTCAGACACACCAGAAGAGAGCATCAGACTTCATTGCAGATGGTTGCGAGCCACCGTGTGGTTGCTAGGAATTGAACTCAAGACCTCTGGATGAACAGTCAGTGCTACCAACCACTGAACCATCTCTCCAGCCCTAGCACAGGCTTCTTAAGAATTTGTGAGTTTCCTTTCTTCTCACTCATGCTCCACCCTAAATCCTTGTTTAAGTGATAACATGTGTGAAGGAACAAAGCTGCACTCTGACTGTATCAGGAAACAGACCAAAAACAAGGAAAAAATCATAAAAATTTCTTTGTGATGGGCATCACCCGAAAGGTGACAGAGGTTAGGTCTTGGAGAGAGGGACACTCTCAACTTTGGACTGAGCTAGTCCTCTTGTTTTGTTCATCTAAGTTCCCTATAGACACCCTGTGGAGATTATCTAATCTCATCATGGACATTATCAGGGGGATTCGGCCTGATAATGAGACTTGCGTTCCCTTCTGGAAAAAATAAGAACCAGGAGTAACTCTCACACAATCCTGTTGAGTGTGTACTTTAGGGCTTGGAAGATGCCTATGCACTTGGTGTAGATGTTCCAAAGGGGAGAAGGTTCATTAATACTTCTTCCTAAATAAAACTAAATAGTTGAACTCAGTCAACATGTAACCTGCCTGGGTCTTAGGAGACGAGGGGCCAAGGTGTGGGGTATCCCATCTGCCTCTCATAGCACAAGCCTGAGGAAGTAACCGGTCTGCAAAAGGCTGGCACAATGCTGATAGGCAGAAGACAGAGGGAGAATGGAGACTGCTGGTCCATAAAATGATTGAGCTCTGACCTCAGGCTGAAGAAGCCACAGTAGGCATTTCAACGTTATCCTTCCAACAAGCTCATGGGGACATTTCCAGAATCATCCTTTTCCCGTTGCCTTTTCCTTGGATGGCACAAGTGGTAACTGGACAAACAAGGGATTGGTATGAGCTGCTCACATCCATCTACAGGGATGTCTGTTGAGACTGGGAGCCTCCTCGATCTAGGGCAGGGTTTGGGAAGATATGGTCTGGAAACGTGAAATATGGTGCATGTGTCTGGGCACCTCTAGTGGAATCCTAACTGACACTATTGGAAGGTAGAGGAGTGGGTATGCATGTTTCCTCTCAACTCCCAATGCATAAGAAATATTTTATTTACTTTTCTTTTTTTGCTCGCTGTTTGTTTAGAATTTTTTGTACCATGATAGATGTTAAGAGGACAAAAGAAATGGAGGCTATAATTTTTAAAATTCTTTTTCCTTTAAAAATTTCAATACAAATATACTGTGGTCATATTTTCTCTCTCCCACCTTTCTTCAAATCCTCCCACCTCCCTACCCACTCAACATCATGCCCCCCTCAAAACAATCAAAACAAACAAGCAAAATATAACAAAAATGCACACAAAAACAAAACAAAAGTTTGTTTTGTGTTGGCTAACTACTCCTGGGCATGGGGCCTGCCCCAGTGCATGGTTGATACACCCAGGTAGGTCCCCACGTCTACTCCCTGTTTGGGTGCCAGAACTGTTGTCTGTCTTGAGCCTGGGAAGGTCTTGAATATGCTGTCACAGTCTCTGTGTTCCCATGTGCACAGTCCTGGTGTAGCGAGAAGATCCTGTTTCCTGGCAGTCGTCTGCCACCTCTGGCCCTTACCATCTTCCCACCTTCTATTCCATTTAGATCACTGAGCCTTGAGGGGAGGGGGTGTGACAAAGACATCATCCTTTTTTTAAGTTTCATCGTAGTATGATGAGAAAAGTTGTATGATTTCAATTTATCTGAATTTGTTAACATTTAAAAACATATTTTAAGTAAATAGAATTAAATCACACTCTTGTTTTCCTATTGCACCACAACTCCTCCCAGAGACCCCCCTTCAATACCTTCAATAACTTTTTTTGTCATATTCTTTAGAATTTATAAAACATTATAACAAAAAAAATCAGTATTATAAAAGTTGTTTGATATAAAATAACAATTAACTTAACAGTCTTATGTAGATGCTTGTCTATGGCAATACTGAAAATACAAACGTTTTTCTCAATATAAATTTTAAATAACTCCAAACGTATTAAATGTATATTTCAAAATAATACATCACTACTAATATTTTCTTAAATGAACATAAATATATAAAGTGCTTTTGCTTGTTTGTTTGCTTTGTATTTAGTAGAGCTTAAAATCTTGGCTCTTACTGTGGTAACTTGATGCAAGAGTTACAAATGTCAAGCAAAGCATTCAGTCTCACTCTATGTTGTTCTCTTACAAGCCCCCTCCCAATTTAATTGTCTACATTTCTTTTGGATATATAAATATTTTTAAAATATGTAAGCTGTTCTGAAAACCATAGAATAGTGTAAAGACATGAAATAAACAATACTACTAATAGAGAAGCTGAGATAGAAGAAGCAAGATCTCAAGACGATTATGTTGTACACAGCAAGGCACTGTCATGAACAAACAAGCTGAAAGTGTATCTGGATTGTATAATATTGGACCTATTTTTCCAGTTTTGAAATTAGAGAGACCATTGGATGACAATCAATAAATTTCTAATTCCTCATGTATTTGGATTTCAATCAATTAGGATATGTTGGTAATATTAATTTTCATATTAAGATATTAAGGAAAAGTA
>NW_022196903.1:109697572-109713483 GCF_008632895.1 Mastomys coucha | reverse complement strand
TTCCTGTAGTTCTTTAAGGGATTTTTGTGTTTCCTCTTGAAGGGCTTCTAGCTGTTTACCTGCATTCTCCTATATTTCTTTGAGGGTGCTATGTCTTTCTTAAAATCCTGTGTCATCACCATGAGAAGTGATTTTATATCTGAATCTTGCTTTTCCAGTGTGATGGTGTGTCCAGGACTTGCTATGGTGGGGGTATTGGGTTCTGATGCTGCCAAGTAACCTTGGTTTGTGTTGCTTATATTCTTACGCTTGCCCCACATCATCTGGTTATCTCTAGTGCTAAATCTGACTGGAGTCTGTCTTTCCTGTGATCCTGGTTGTGTCAGGACTCCTCAGAGTGAAGCTATCTCTGTGATCCTATGATTCTGGGATCCTGTGACTCTGTGCTTATTAGAGCGCCTTGGAGTGGAGTTTCCTCTGGGTGTTGTGGGACTAGCTGTGGAGCTTGCGCCCAAGCTCTGCTTACGGCACCGGCCGGCACAGACAGACCAGAAGCAATGGCGGAGTTCCTGTTGGCCCCACTGGTCCCAGTTACTCCTGGTATTGGGACAGATGTTGTGTCCTCACCTCTGATCCTGGGTGTGTTAGAGCGCCTGGGAGTGGAGCTTCCTCTGGGTGTTGTGGGACCGGAAGGGACAAAGACATCTTGTTTAGGATTGAGGTCTCCAAAGTCTCTTACTCTTGGTACTTGGTACAGTTATGAGTCTCTATGTTAATTTCCATCTACTGCAAGAAGAAACTACCTTTTTTTTTCTTTCTTTCTTTTTTTTTTTGGTTTTTGAGACAGGGTTTCTCTGTGTATCCCTGGCTGTCCTGGAACTCACTCTGTAGACCAGGCTGGCTCAAACTCAGAAATCCGCCTGTCTCTGCCTCCCAAGTGCTGGAATTAAAGGCATATGCCACCACTGCCTGGCAAAGAAACTACTTTTGTGAGAGTTGAAAGATGCACTGATCTTTGGGTATAGGAATATGTTATTAGGAGTCATCTATTACTATGTTCTATTAGCAGAAAAACAGTAGTAGGTTTTCCCCAGGGCCTATGACCTATCTGATCTCAGGTTTTGGCCACTTTAGTTTCAGGTATGTTTTCCTTTCATTGAGTGGGCCTTAAATCCAATGTTAATAAATGACTAGCGATTCCCTTAACATTTATACCACTAATATACACCAGTATGTTTCATATTTGGGTCACTGTTGTAGGTTGCAGGGTTTGTAGATAGATGATGTTGTTGGTTACCTTTCTCCTCCAGAAGTGTGCAAGTGCATTGCAGCATCATGAATGCTAGTCAATAGTGCTGAAGTTTCTGGTTGGGCACCAGCTCAGCTTCTCCATGTTAAATGTCATGTTATCTTCAGCAATAGGGCCTTACCATGAGGTTGTGGAGAGTAACCAATAGCCTTGGCAATAGCATGTGTGTTCAGGGGTCCATGGGACACCTTTGGCCAGTGATTGAGCAAGATGTAACCCATTCCTGATATTGGAGGTTTTACTTGGTGACATGGATGTCTAGTATCCCCAGTTATATGGAAAGGGATATATATATATATAGTGGTTCTGTGCATGCCACTTCGGTCTTTGTGAATTGATATGAGCTTTGCTCCTGTGGATTTAAGGGTCCTTGTTTGTTTGTTTGTGTCTTCCATCACCTCTGGTTCTTACAATCTTTCTGCCTCTTCTTATGTGAGGGTTCCCTGGGCTCTGAGGGAGGGATTTGATGGAGACTTTCCCTTTCATGCTGAATGTTCCAAGGTCTCTCACTTTCTGTGCAAAGTCTAACTGTGTGTCTGCGTATATGTATGTATATATATATATATATATATATATGATTTCCTTTCATTTATGTACATGGTTTAGGAAGCTTTTATAGTAGTAGGCTTCTCCACAGGACCTTTAGTGTAAGCTGTCCCTTCCCATAACCCTGTTCTCTCTTCTCTTGCTCCCATTTAATTCTTTTACCTTAGTTTCCCCTGAATGAGGCTATACATTTCTCCTTTTATTGAAAATAGATTTTTTTTCTCACAGAATATATCCTGATTATAGTTTTCTCTCCTTCTACTCCTCCTCACCTCCCCTCCCATCCTGATCCATTCCCTTTCTGTCTCTCTTTAGAAAAGAACAAGCTTCTGAGAGATATTAAAATATAACAAAATAAAATATGATAAGAAAAAAACCAAAATGATCACATTGAAGTTGGACAGGACAAACCAACTGAAGGAGAGAGCCCAAGAGTCAGAGACCCACTTGTTCTTACACTTAGGAATCTCATAAAACACTAAACTGGAAGCCACAATATATGCTCTGAGAACCTAGTATAGAGCCTTGCAGGTTCTATGCATGCCTCTTCAGTCTTTGTGAATTCATATGAGCTTTGCCCCCGTGGATTTAAGGGCCCTTGTTTGTTTGTTTGTGTCTTCCATCACCTCTGGTTCTTACAATCTTTCTGCCTCTTCTTATGTGAGGGTTCCCTGGGCTCTGAGGGAGGGATTTGATGGAGACTTTCCATTTCGTGCTGAATGTTCCAAGGTCTCTCACTTAAAGTCTGACTGTGGGTCTCAGTATTTTTTAAACACCTGTAGAGGGCAGTGACTCCTCAGTAAGTTTCTAGTCACTTCCTTGGCCAGCAGAAACCAGGTCTGCTTTGTCCTGCTGAAGGGGCAGATTCATCCTGTTGCCATTGACCTGGAGTGCAGAGGCCCCAGGGCTTCTCACAGACAGGCAGCGCATGAGTCAGGTGATCATGCCACCAATGAGGGGAAGTAAGAGCTGGTCTCCTTTCTCTTCCCTTCCCTTCTGCTTTTCCAACCACAAACACCTGCTTCCCCGGCAAGCTACAGGTTCCCCAATAATAGAGCAATAATAATAACTAGGGCCTATGTCCGCCTTCTTTGTGCCTCACATTGTGCTGAACTAGGATATGAGCAAAATATAGTCCCAGCCCCTAAGCAGCTCATAACATGATGGGAGAAATGATGACAGAGCAGATCCTGTTGGGACAGAATGACAGTGTGACAGTAAGTGTGAGCGACAGTGGTGGGGTATCAGTAAAAGAGAGGCAAATGGATTCCTAGAAGCAGCGGCATCTGGAAAAGGGTTTGCACAAGATCTAGAGGTGCAGAAGGAAGCCAGGAATAAGGAGATACAAACTTCCAGAAAAGAGCTCGCTTAGACTGTGTCATGGCCAATGTATATATAGAAGGTAGTCATTCCATCAAACGTGAGTAGGGTATTATCGGAGGATTTTGTAGATTTCATTGATTATACTTCATCTCACTATCTAGGTGAGCCCCATCCAATCAACTGGAATGCAGGAAGAGCAGAACTGAAAGAAATAGCCAAGCACTAGTAACACAATTTACTAAAGACAACTTAACACTGCCCATTGTCCCCATTGTCCCGCTGTAAACTAAGGAGGGTGTGTTGACACCTACCGTCTAGCTGTTTTCCCTGCTCTCCCTGGCAACACTGTTGCGCTTTTCTGAGCTCAGTGGGATAGCCTTCCTCACTTTTCTCAAGGTTTCTTTTCTACCTTTACCCAAAACCTAGTTTGACTGTCGCTGAAGAGGCACCCACTCTCTTCCCTAAGACTCCCAGTCTTAACTAACTCCTTAAGTCATCTCAGGACAAGACAAACTCCTTTCCCACCACAAGCCCGCCCTCTGCAAGCATGCCATTCAGGTTCCAGTAAGTCCCATGGGTGGAGGTTAGAAGTTACCTACTGGCTCACTACTTTCTAAGGCTGATTCCCAGTACCACTAAGCTGATTCCCAGTACCACTAACCATTTTCCCCAGTTTGCCCCCCTTCCCAGTACCTTGCCCAGAGAGAGGTTTGCTCGTGTGAAGAAACCAACATTCAAGTTTCCGTGGTCCAGGTCCACCGCAGGCATCAGCTACAGGTGGTCTCTCCTTGTGGGCTTCAGACCCCCTGCTCTAAGTGAACCATCGCATACAATGTGTGCTGCCTCTGAATGAGGACACAGATAGTCCTCAGCCCATGAGCTGGCAGTGAGGAACGCTGAAGCAGGCAGGAAGCCATAAAGATGGAAGTAATAAGGGATTAACTAACTAATGAAAGCAAAAATTAATGAGGAATAAAAGCTAGGCAGAGATGGGGCACAGGAAGAAGCCCTCCCCACCCACCCCCATCAGAGATGAGATTATTGTCCCACTAGTGCCACAGGAGAGGATGAGTTGGAAGGTGGGGTGTCCCCGGACTGGCCAGAGACAGGGGCGGAGCCAGAGCCAGAAGGCAGGGCCGGTCCTTGGGCGGGGCCGGACCCAAGCGCAAGGCTAGCCGGCTGCTGGCCACTGTGGCAGGGAGCTGCCGCGAGTGACAGGGTTAAGAAGTTGGTGGGCTGCCACGCTGAGCTTCGCGGGCTCCTGCGCCCACACTAGCAGCACTCACTGCCCGGAGCCATGCCCTCCTACACGGTCACCGTGGCCACCGGCAGCCAGTGGTTCGCGGGCACCGACGACTACATCTACCTTAGCCTCATTGGCTCTGCGGGCTGCAGCGAGAAGCATCTGCTGGATAAGGCTTTCTACAATGACTTCGAACGTGGCGCGGTGAGAACGCGCGCTTGGGACCGAGGGCTGGCAGCAAAGAGCGGGCGGGCGGCCGGGCAGGGCAGGCAGGCACCTAAGGACTGAGACCCTACTGTGAGCGCATCTAGGAATCCGACGCAGCGCCAGAGTCTGTGCATGTCAGGACAAGTGAGACACCCTAGGCTTCCTGACGGCTCGGGTCTCTTAAGAGACAAATGACTTCCAGTGTGGAGTCTGCTTGTGGCTGGCTTATGTGAGAGAAGGCACAAACTTTCACCAACGGCACCCAGAATTTGTGAGAGGCCCCTTCACTCGGGAGTTCTGAGGTCCCAGTGTCCCAGAGTCCGGTTCCACTGCAAAGCATAGAAAGCCCTGTTCGACTTTATGTATCCATTTTATGTAGACAGTGGTCTAGGGAGTCAACTTGGGCTTAATCACTCGTCTATCCCCACTGTGAACCCCAGTTTACCAAACTGAAAAATGGTTAGGTTCAGTCTTACCCATGAGTCCTGGTGGAGCCCAGTCCCGTTTGGGGGCTAGGAATGATTCTGGGAGTTGCCCCCCACCCACTTAAGTAGCCTACATTTCCTGCACCCACCCTCAGTGGAGGAATTTCAAGGAAGGTCTAGCAGACTGTCAGCAGGGTGCGTGCGAGGGGGCACTTCTCCCTGAGCATTCACTTCTGAAGGAAAAAAGGAAGAAAGATTTCCTTTCTTCCCTCCTAATACAGACCCGGGAGTTTGGCAGCCAGAGTGTGTTTTGCAGCCCCACCAGGCACTGTGGGAGACCATTCAGCTTGGATGCTGCTGGTGTGTAAATTCTAGCTTCATGACTTTCTCTTAATACAGGCAGGTCATGGTTTTCAGCGACCCACTAAGTGCTTACCTAGTACATCAAACTCGATCAGTGAGTGAGTCTGTCATAGACAGACACACTGCAGACACTGGGGATGGGCGGGGGGGGGGGGGTCTTCTTCCTTCTATTACCTCTAGATCCTAAACTAGGTTTAGGTTTTAAACCTATCTTAAACTAAAAAAAAAAAAAAAAAAAAAAAAAAAAAAAAAAAAAAAAAAAAAAAATTTAGATTTTACCAGGCTGCCTTCTTACCATTTAGTTTACTATTGAGTCGACCCACATGAACTTGCTTAGAATTAAACCATTTGTGATTAAACATAACGACAATTTCATATACTTCTACTGGATAGTTCCTGGGGAACGTTCACTTCAGATCTGCTCAGCCTAAACCAAGGAAATAATAGTTTTGTCCTTTTTTGGGTCCCAAACTCTAAGCATGATGCTTGATTCCTATCCTGGGACCTGGTACTTAGCCCTAGTTAGTAAGCTTCTAACCAGGCTTGAACTCCCTTCAAGCAAACTTGGGTGTTGAGCCTTAGAATGACATCTCTTGCTTGGTTTCACCAGTCCGAGAGCTGGCCAGAGAATGGTGCTGCCAAAGACCAAGCATAGCATCCATTTGGGATGCTGACACCCTGTGCAACAACGTCCAGAGCATTTGTATTCATTTTCACTAGTTGGGGCGTCTCCCAGTATCCAGGGGAGGGAGAGAGGACAGATTGCTTCATCTTTATAAATGGACTGCAGGGGGCCCTTCTCCACAAATCTAGCTATCAGTGGGCTCAGGCTATGTGCAGCACAGGACACCCTATGTGTCATTTCCTCCAGAAGGAGAACAGCAGTGTGGCCATCATCAATGACTGGACAGGAAGTAAGAGGCCTGTTCTGTTCATCATTTGCCTTTCTGTCCTGTCTCCCAACCTGAAAAATCATTCGGGTAACATTAATTAAACACCTTAGCAAGAACCCCAGAGGCAAATTTCAGGAGAGATTTGCATACGTATTTCCATTGTGGGGAGTGAAGCTCAGCTCAAGTGAACTGCTGTCCTATGGCTGGATGCAAAAAGAGCCTTAAAAAAAGAAAAAGAACAGCCTTTGAGAAAGTTCCTGTTGATGCAAAGTTACTCCATCCTTTGTCTTGCACAGTCCAGAGCTACTTCCTCATTCTGCGGCCAGTGTATCTGTAAAGTCCAGATGTCCCTTTTGGGCAAAGGTAGAAAAGAAACCTTAAGGGAAGGGTTAGCTCAGAAGATAAGGCTATCCCACTGTCGTCAGAACAGTGCCACAGTATTTCCATTAATAGCAGCCACCATGAAGGGCAGCCAGTAGCTTCCAGCACCCCCTCCTAATGCACAACTGAAGAATGGTCAGTGCTAACCTGCCTTAATACATTCCACTATTGCCCATCCCCCATTGTTCCCACAAGAGTTCTGTGTAGGGATGTGGGTCAGGAACCTTTGCAGACAGGATTCTCCTGAGTGTCAGGCATTCAGTGGCTCCCTGTTGTTTGCTGAGGAGAGCCCATGTGGGACAGAAAGAATGGCTTTGTTCCATAAACTAGTCCTTTACCACTTTCCTTCAGCTTCCCCTAACTGCAACTCCTGTCCCCTCTCAGTCCCCACAGTGCAACCTTACTTTCCCACTTCGGTCCCCACATCCTCTTGACTACTGCTCCCAATGCTCTCGTTCTCTGCAAATCTTGAAATTTTGAAGGCATCTTAGTTGGCTACTTTAACTGCTCAACAGTACTTTGAAAAGCTAAGGATAGGGTGTCCTGTTGAGTATATGGTTCTTGAACGTATTCAGTATATGTAAATTCATCTTACAGATAATATGCTTCTTTAAAATGTCTAACAAATATTCTTATATTTATGGGGAGTAAATTCTATAGTGCCTCTTCATGAGGAAGAGAGTATTGATGGGGAACAAGCATTTCTTTCTTCATCAACCTTCATATACTAGTTCTCCCCCGTTGTCCATCTCCCCTACCTCTGTCCTTCATCCTCCTCTTCTTCCTTCCTTCACCCCCCCAATGGTCAATTTCTCTCCCTCCGCTCACCCTCCAACTTTCCTTCCTTTTCTACTCTAATGTCTACCTCTTTCCTTCAGCTTCCCCTAACTGCAACTCCTGTCCCCTCTCAGTCCCCACAGTGCAACCCTACTTTCCCACTTCGGTCCCCACATCCTCTTCACTACTGCTCCCAATGCTCTCGTTCTATGCAACTTTTGCTCTCCTTATCACTGACTTTTGATCTTTTGTTATCTCTGCCCTAGTCTCTCTTTTGCCCTACAGCCTCCCCTACTTCTCTGCTCCACAGCCTCTTTCTCCTCCCACCAGTTTCTCATACCCCATCTAAGATGGAAAGCCCAGTTGGCCATGCCAGCACTCCAGGAGAGATCCATTTTCTCTTCCACCCATCCACAGAAAGGTGACATAAATGAAGGTGGACAGTGCTCAAGGAATGCAGAGTTGTCCTCTGGCAGAGATGGAAGTGTAAATGAATGGACAAGTGTTAATAAAATGGTTATAGAAAGCTCAGTGGCTGATCAACAGCACTTTGCTGAGATATTCGTGTATGACATGATGATGTTTATGTCAACAATGGGCCACATATGTGATGGTATCATTATGAGATCATGACAGAGGTGAAATTTCATTTTGCCTGGTATATTCCATATGTTTAAACACATAAATACTTATTATTATGTATTACCTAATATATTCAATACAGCAATATTCAGTACATATATATTACTTAGGAGCAATAGGCTGTACCATGTAGCCTAGGTGTGTAGTATGATATATATCTATGTTCATGTAAATATACACTATGACATAATTGCCTTACACTTCATTTTCTAGAATGTAGCCCTGTCACTGATGTGTGATTGTATATGGATACTTTAAAACCAAATATACAACAGAGTTTAAAAAACAAAACAGGTGAAATCAGCCTTCTGGCCCCTCCTAACTTGGGCTAGTGAGCTACATGCTTCTTGGGCCTCTCCCCAGCTTTCTGACCAATGCGGTGCCATCTTTGTCTTGGGAGCTGTGTTCTAGCTGTGTCCTCCTCTGTGTGAATTCCCTGAATTGAGAATATTGTTCTGCCAGCTCCCCATATCTGAAATCTCCTGCTCATCCCTCTCCTCTCTCTGCACCTCTGAGGTGGTCAATCACTCACTAACACACAGCTGCTTGCCCTCTCTGAGTCTCAGACACACCTGTAAAATGGAGAAACCATCCACATAAATATTCACATGCTCAGCATTCACTGAGCACCTGGACTAAGCACTGTTTAGAATGTCCACCATAAAGAACTCAGTATGTCAAGGACATAGACAGCAAATAAAGCGGCATCCCACCACACTCAACCATAAACAGGACCGAAAATGTCAGCACGTCTGGTGGCTCCACATGCTCTCTTTTGTGAGACACCACCCATCACCCAATTCCTGGAGGGAAGCCTCTCTTTGCTTTCTGTGATCTTGTTCTAGCTAATCTGGAACACTAGACCCACAAGCAACATACTTTATCTCTAAGACTTCCGGGGTTCTAACTGAACCCCTCACCTCTTGCTTATCTCCTGTCACATTCAGGCCTGAGGCCAGAGCAGTAAAGTCTCTGGGATGACCAGAGATAAGCCAGACTATAAGCCTGACCTCCATCTTCTATGGCAGATCCTATCGAAGAGCAGAATAAGTCCCTCTGAGACTGCACAGCGGTCACATCCAGTGCAGCTCTGAGGTCCTCGGCCAGGTGGACTTACAGGCCTGTAAGGTCCCATTTCCTGTGACTATACCATAGGTGTGCTAATGGATCAGCTCCCCCTCCCAGAAAAGCTACTCGGTTTCTTTCTGTCTGTCTGTCTTTTGGTTGTTTTGGTTTTTGGTTGGTTGGTTGGTTGGTTGGTTTGGTTTAGTTTGGATTTTTTGAGACAGGGTTTCACTGTATATCCCTGGCTGTCTTAGAACTACAGCTCTACAGACCCAGCTGCCCTCACACTCACAGAGATTCTTCTGCCTCTGCCTCCCAAGTGCTGGGATTCAAGGCATGCACCATCACCACCCAGCTACTCAAGTATCTTTTTTACAGGTCACCAGTTGTAGCTGCATAGATGGCCTTAAAGTCCATGGCTTTCTCCTTGGATCTTTCTTATTACTTTGGAATGAGCGCCCTCTCTTCATTCACCCCAGCCTTCCTGACGTCATCCTTCCAGCCCTCAAGACCATCCTCTCTAGCCTCTCGATGCCACAGGAAAACCACTTCCCCTGCAGCAGCTGCTCTGGGGCTGGATCCAGGCATTCTTGGTGGCTGCCCTTTGGTCCTGACCACAGGCTGACTTCCCTCTCCTCTGCATGCACCATGAGTCCCTCCCACTGTCCCCTGTCCTTACAAGAGTTCCCCATCCACCAAGTCTAGGGCTAGAACACATAGGGTGTTCCTCTCACTCCACAGGCACTTGGAGCTATGAATGAACTGCAGTGCAAAGGTTTGGTTCAGGCTCATTACAGACACTGCAGGACTCCTTGCCTTATGAGTTCCCATAGAGTCTGAGAATGTAGACCAGCTAGTGGTAATATATCCACCTAGTGGACTGTGCCCTTGGAGAAAGTAGCTATTCAAGTAGCAGCCCATCACTCTGACTTCTCAATGGTGCTGCAAGCCAGCTGCTATCTCTTCTTGAAAGATGAAGAAACAGCCTGGGAGATATTCAGGCAATCGAGTGTTCACCTTGCAAGCACAAGGACCCAAGTTTGATCCTTAGACCCCATTTTTTTTTTTAAAAAGCCAGAAATCCTGGAGCCACATTGTAATCCTAGCTCTGAGGTAAAAGAGACAGGTGGATCTCTGAGGTTTTCTGGCTAGCCAGCCTAGCCTACTTAGTCAGTTCTAGGCCAGTAAGAGACACTGACTTGGCATAGGGGTGGCAGCACCTAAGGAATGACATCCAAGGTTCCCCACTGTCCTACACACACACACACACACACACACACACACACACACACACACACACCAAAAAACAAAAGGAGGAGGAGGAGGTCTAAGAGGAAGAAGAGAACACAGAGGAAAGGGAGAAGTGGAGGATGGGCAGGAAGAACGGGGAAACAAAGAATGGGGAGGAAAAGGAGAAGGAAAGAAGTAGAGGAAGAAGAAAAGGAGAAATGAAGACAGTGAAGGTAAAAATGAAGGGGTAGGAAGAGGGGACTATGAAGAGGAAGATGTGGGGAGGAGATTGAAGAAGGGAAGGAAGAGGAGGAGAAGGAAATAAAGCAATTTGATGAAGCCATATGGCCAGCATGTTTGCACCTACAATGTGAACTCAGAGTCCTAAACACCAGGTCATCTAGTCCTCTGGCCCAATTCCTCTTCACTGACCTCAACTCCTCTGAGCTCATTCATATTCCCAAATGACTGGGGTGGGTGGGGCAGGGTGTGTTTGTGTGCATGTACGTACACTCGTGCACATAATAATTTTTGTATATTTCAAAGTAGTCTGAAGAGAAAATTTTTAATGTTTCTTAGATGAGTATTTGAGGTAACAGAAATGTTAATTACCCTGGTTTGCCAATGTTTTTTCTATACTTGTATTGAGAGGTCATACTGTACTCCACAAACATGATTATCATTAGCTATAAAAATTAATTATATAAAAAGCAACCCCCCTCATCCCATTTCAGATAAGTCAAGTTTGAGAATTAAATTAGCACAAGCCAAAAATAATAGGAGAAAAGTGGACAAATTTACCTAATGCAGCAATGTGTGTCATATGTTACTTAAGACCAAAAGAAGACTCACAAAGGCAGTGTGAGCCCACAGCTTACACACTGAATTGAATGATAAACATATGATAAAGAAAGAGAGTTGGTCCAGGGAAGTCAGATGAAGCAACTGTGGGTGTTTGAGGTGGCCAACTGGATCTAATTGCACAGGCTTCTGCTCTCCTTCTGAGGAAGCCCTTCTTCACAAGAAGGCAAACATTAGGATAATCTTGAACTGCCATTTTATATCACTTATCTTAACTCAAATATCTGCTGTCCTAGAGCAGTTCATTGAGGAAGGAATGCTCTCAACAGCATCAGTATTCAGGCCCAGGAGTCAGCAGTTGATTGTCCTGTTGTCCTGCCCAGGTGGACTCCTACGATGTCACCGTGGATGAAGAGCTGGGTGAGATCTACCTAGTCAAAATCGAGAAGCGCAAATACTGGCTCCACGATGACTGGTACCTGAAGTACATCACACTGAAGACACCCCACGGGGACTACATCGAGTTCCCATGTTACCGTTGGATCACAGGCGAGGGCGAGATTGTCCTAAGGGATGGACGTGGTAAGCTGCTTGGACCCCTGCCACTCATACATAGGCTTCCTGGAAACCAGAAAGTCTCCCCTTCTCAGAGAGCTGTATTTCTGGGTGTGAGAATTCCATCTTGGGTGGAGCACACCTCTGTATCTTGATCCGTTATGGGAGATGAGATCTTCCTCAGCTCTAACAAGCTCTAGAGCAGAGCTAATAGCCTGAGGAGTTACACCAACTGTAGCTTCCCTCTGCACACTGTCCTGGAAAGGTATGGAGACAGGCATTCTCCTCTTGTCATTAGGTAATGAGGAACTCTTAACAGGTACCTGTAACAAGAGTCCTGCACATGGCCTCCTAAGCCAAATTCTCTGGTTATCCTCTCTGAGATGGGGGGAGGTGTTCAGCGTCAGAAGACCCCTCCTGGAGGCCTGGCCACTAAAAGGTTGGACTAAGATTGCCTATAGGATGCCAGCTCCAAGGGCCAGAGGCAAGCTCAAGTTCACTGTCCCCCATGTTATTTGTTTGCTTTTGAAACAAAGCCTCAGTTTCACTAACATAGCTCGTGCTGGCCTTGAACTTTCAGTTCTGCTGTTATACCCTCCCAAGGTCCTGGATATGCAGGGCCCAAATTGGTACTGCCATAAGAGGACATTCTTTTTCAGTCCCTACCCCTGCCCCCAGCCAGCTGATACAAAGGGAAGCAGATGTCAAAGGTCGGCTAAGGCTGCTCGCACTCTCTCTTCACTCCCCCCACCCCAGTGACACACCTCAGCCCCTCTGAGTGACACCCCTTGCACACTAGTTGCTTATATGCATGGGTCAAACTAAGCCCTGGCAAACTTCGACTTGTAGTCATGGCTCTTGAGTTTGCTTTCGGTCTCATCGGGAATGATAAGCTTCGGCCTGCTGACAGCCACCGCAGTGAGGATGGCTACTGCTTATCGCAGCAATGAGGACCTCTGAGATAAGGATCCTCTGCTGCAGTTTATCTTCACAGTTAGGAGAGGCAGACAAGATGAGATTGATAATTAAGGCACCATCTTGATAGAAAACTGAGACAGAAGAGGAAGAGGAGGAAGAGGGAGAGGCTATTGTTCGTTTCCGTCCAGGGTCCTTTGGCCATCAGATTACATCCCTTTGCCCTTGATGTGTAACTTGACTTAAACCAAATTCTGGGAATTTTTTTGACCTGGATACTTGGGTTTAGAAGGATTTTTATCACCCCTCCCCCAAGCTCAGTGGGAACCCCCTCCCACTCACCCACTCACCCATACACCATTCAAGTCATCCTGAGGCTCGAACAAGGAAGGCTGTGGCCAGGGGGCTTCTCTTAACCCAGGCTTTGACAGGCATTAGGATCTTTCCTGTCTACCCCACCCAAGATCTCAGTGGGGAAGTCTTCCCTGCCTACAGATTCTGCAGCTTTGCACAGTCGCGTGCACGATAACGCAGGCAGCTTAGGATGATTTGAGGTGATGAGGGACGGACTTCCAGAAGGTGTGGAAGGGTGCAGAGGGGCTGCTTCTGTGTGTAGGGCTGGCAGCTTGGCCAGTCCTGATGAGCTGGGCGAGGGGACGAGTTTAAGAACCATGTAGAAGGGCAACATCTTAAAGATAGCCTCTATCACTAACTAGCACCCTCAGAGCTCCCAGGGTCTCAACCACCAACCAAGGACTGCACATGGAGGGGTCTGATTATTCTGGCAGCATGTGTATAGTAGAGGATTGCAAATTCGATCATCAATAGGAGGAGAGGACCTCGGCCCTGTGAAGGTTCTGTGCCCCAGTGTAGGGGAATGCCAGGGCCAATAAGTGGGAGAGGGTGGGGTGGCAGGCATGGGGAGGGGGGAGGCAACAGGGGTTTGTTCTTGTTTTTGTTTGTTTGTTTCTTTCTTTGTTTTTTGGAGGGGAGACTGGGAAAGGAGAAATTTACATGTAAATAAAGAAAATATCTTTAAAAAAAAGAAAAAGAAGAAAGATAGCCTCTTATGAGTCCATGCAGAGCTGTGACCTCGGTAGAGCAGTGGACATCCCTAGTGATGAGGAAGAAGAGCAGAATGGAGAAGAAACAACAGCCCCACCCTCACCAAGCACACTCTCCCAGGACCTCCCCTCTGCTCTGTCCCCAGAGCTGAGTCTAATGGGAAGCCCATTGATGCAATCCATTCTTATCAGCTTTATCAACAAGATAAAATGGAAGGGGGTCTTCAGGGACATAAATAATCTAGCTGACAAGTTCCATTAGCCGCTGCCGGTAACCAACCATCTTATCTTTAGACAGTCATTTAATTTGGCTAGTGATCATGTAGGTCTAGAATCTTGGAAGGATCTGCCAAGTACTTCATCTGTGTCCTCCGTGCCACTAACTCAATGGACTGCAGGCTTCACCTTGAAGATGACTCTTCTCCCACATGGCTCGGGGCTCCATGGCCTGCATCTCTGTATAACACCCCATTTTTAAGGAGTCTCACAGCATGAGGGATTCAAGGTTTCTTACATAGTAGCTCACTTCTAAGAGCAAGTATTCCAAGAAACAGAATGGGAAGCTGCCAGGCTCCAGGCTCATGCCTGGAACTAGTATAGTGTAACTCCACCAAAATACCTCAATTTAAAGAATGCCAAAGAATTTGTGACCATGATTAACCTACATGGCACAACAACCAACGCTTTGAACAATGTGGAAAGAAGAGGGCCTACCCCACAAGTGACCCCATTTCCCACCACTGATGGGGGCCTGCTCGGCCTTAAGGGAGCGAGCTGAGGTGGGACACAAAGTTGGACAAAGGCCAAAAGTCTGATGATCTCTAGCCTTGAAATCCTCTCTCTTGAAACCCAGTAGAGTTAGTACTATCAATAACAAGTTCAAAGCAGCATTTCATACTTATATTATAAGTTCAAAGCAACAGTTTTTACATGGCCTGGTCTTATCATAGTGCACACCTGTGGCTTCATCCTTGGATCTGAATGTGTTTCCTTGAACACACATTTGTCCCAAGACTATTTCTCTTTTTAGTGTAATTATGAAAGTTCATTGTATTTCTTATTATGCAGCCTTTATTTGCTATTATGAGGAGTGAGTACATTCTATTCTTGATTCTAACTTCATTATATCTTTCTAGCAAAAAACTAAAACCATCTCTTAGAACTTCCTAAAATTATTTGAATCAAATCATGAGTTCTATATAAAATATAAAATCATTAGTTTATTTAAATACCACTAATCCATGAAAGTTCATCTTCAAGTTGATCTGCAGGAAATTTGCCCAATAGGGTGCACTGATGCCCAGAGGTTGTTAGACTGTATAATAGTGATAGGAGAGGCATATCATTAGCAAGAAACCATTCTGGGATGAAGTCTTTTGGGGCCTCATCTCCCGGAACTCACCTATCACAGACCAAAAAAAAACAGTGAGCCATCTCCAGGAAACCTCTCCTAGATGGCTTCTGACACACCACATGGTGGCCTGCATCTAGTATTTTGCCACTTCACCTCGGTAATCATATACATGATAGGACTATCACTGTGGGTCCCAGGATCTATAGCATATGTGTGTACAAATGGTTCATTCCAGAGCTCATGCCAGCCTCTGGGGATGGGTTCTGCCATACTCAGTTCAGAGGCTGCTGAATTTGTCATCCTACAGCCTGGGAAGTCCCATCCATTGTTAGCTGGAGTCTCATAACTGGGGAAGCTGAGCCACACTCTCTTGGGTCAACTTGTTGTGTTGAGTTCCATAGAAATCTATTCATACCAAATGCAGGTAAAAAAATGAATCTTCTTAAGAGTCAAGGTTTACAAGGAATATTCTGGCTGTGTAAGGCATTTAGCAAAGAAAATGTCAAATGTTCACAACAGTGCCTAGCATAGTCAGTAACAATAGGCCCTGCCACAGTTTAGACTCATCTCAACCTCAGTGCTCTTGATCCTGCCCTGTTGTTTGATGTTCTGCTTTGGGACCACTTCTATACTTGAGGCTGGACATACAGTGACCTAGAGAGCTCTGGTGATTTCTGAGAACTGAAGGGAATGGGTCTCTGTAAGGGGAAAGAGAACTGAGAGTTGGTGCCTGAGAACCATTCACAGTACCTTGAAACAATCATCGTGTGGTTGCTAAACCTAATGAAATAAAAACAGGACTTGTAATCTTTCATGTTTTTTTTTTATTAGATGTTTTCTCATTTACAATATTTCCTTTCCCAGGTTCCCCTCCAAAA
>NW_022196903.1:109679608-109697524 GCF_008632895.1 Mastomys coucha | reverse complement strand
AAGAAAGAAAAAGAAAAAGAAAAAGAAAAAAGAAAATTAAAATAAAATAAGAAAAAATAAAATAAAAATAAAATAAAAACTAAAACAATCCCCTGTTCCCTCCCCCTGCTCACCATCCCACCCCCTCCTGCTTACTGACCCTGGCATTCCCCTACACTGGGGCATAGAACCTTCACAGGGCCAAGAGCCTCTCCTCCCATTGATGACCGGCTTGGCCATCCTCTGCTATACACATGCTGCTGGAGCCATGAGTTCCCCCATGTGTACTCTTTGGTTGGAGTTTTAGTCCCTGGGAGCTCTAAGGGTACTTTAATTTAACTTTTCCATTAATTTTAATGTGCTATACAAAATATAAATCTTTAGTGCAACTAAATAGCTCACGCCGATACCTAGGGAAAATAGTATAGTTCAGTGCACTGCAGTACAGAATAATAGCATATATTATAATCACCTTTCTAGATACTTGAGACCCTGTGTGTCTGTTGGATTTACGTTAGATTAGAGTATAGCTGATTACAAGTTCATCTGTGTTGAATGCTCTGAAAGGGGGCCTTTAGCAACTTGGCAAAGCTCCTGAAATGAGAGATGACATGACAGGCCAAGTGACAAAAATGCTGTGACTCTCAGGCTTGAGGGCAGGAAAACCTGAGGTTCTGGGTTACCCATTATGGGTATGAGAATATGGGTGACCATTATTCTCAAATATTAGACACATAAGAGGACCAACGCTTTGTAGAATGCTTTACAATGTTCTCACACTAACATCCTCCTAAGATCCCAAGAAGTAGGCATTATCATCTACATTATATGAGACAGTCAAGACAGCTTGCTCTGGGTCACATGACTTTAAACCACAGAGCCCAAGTCCATGCTTGCTGCATCTCTCCTACACCACAGCCTAGGTGAGCACACTATTTTAGAGTAGAGTCTGTCTTCTGTGTAAATAGCACAAGGGACTGGACAGTGTCCTGCATGTTGGGACTTTCGGCATGCCTTTCTCAGTGAAGCGACCAGATGGGCTTAAACGCGTAAGAGCCATGAGTCCTGCTGTTCTCTCTGGCAGCATGAAAGTCCACTGCTCTTTCATCTCAGTATCGCAGAATAACAGTTCTTGGACCACTCTAAAGTGGCTTGATAATATCCGCCAAAGCCTGGCATGTGGTGTAAACCTGTAATCCCAGCACTTGGAAGACAGAAGTAGGAGGATCGGGTACAGCCAGCTTTGGGTAAACAGAAAGTTCCAGGCCAGCTGAGTTACATGAGACCTTGTCTTAAACAAACAAACAAATAAAAAACCTAAACAAAACAAGTATATCTAATAAACACCACAAAACAAACACCTCTCCGCTTGTCTTGGCAGACAGGTCTGGACTAGGGGTCCCAGGAATCCTGCATAAGCAGCATGTTGACGGCTAATGGAAGATGTCTGGGAAAACCTGACCACCGGGCATTGTGTGGACATTGTTGCTCTTCCTCAGGCTGCTCTCATGCTTGTCTTTCCTTTGCAGCAAAATTGGCCCGAGATGACCAAATTCACATCCTCAAGCAGCACAGGCGTAAAGAACTGGAAGCGCGTCAAAAACAGTATCGGTGAGTTATGGCACGGACCGAGCGGCCGTGAGCAGCCCCTCCTGTACCGGGTCCATGGTAGGAGACAAGCCTGGCCAGAGCATATGGACCATTATCTTACCTTCACCTTCAGGCACTCAGAGTGAAGGGGGTCAAGGAAAAAGTTTGAGAACAGCCATATTATGCTTGGGGCAAATGGGTCCAAGAGAGTGAGTCGCCTTTCCCATTATTGCATGGACTGCCTTAGCTAGCTATGTCTTCACGCAATATTTTAACTGTAAAAGTGATACATAATCTACAACAGCATTGAAAAGTCACTATGTGTGATCAAGAAAAAAAGGGTCCAATTTATTCAAATTAAACATGAAGAAAAAAATCAATACTTCATAGAAAATTGAATAAGTAAAAGGGATACTATGGACAGCTGTATGCCAGTATAAGATGAAACGAACAAATCCTAGAAAAAAGGCACAGCCTATCACTTACTTAAAAATTAAATAAGCCAGGGCCAAGGACTTGGCTTAGCAAGAAAGGCAAAAGTCATGCAAGCCTGGCCACCCTAGTGTGGCCCCTGGAACACAGAGAATCTGGATGTAACAGTATACATCTGGAATCCTAGCACTACTAGAAAGATGGTGGTGGTGTAAAGATGGTGGTGGTGTGAAGATGGTGGTGGTGTGAAGATGGTGGTGGTGGTGGTGTAAAGATGGTGGTGGTGTGAAGATGGTGGTGGTGTAAAGATGGTGGTGGTGTAAAGATAGTGGTGGTGTAAAGATGGTGGTGGTGTCAAAGAAAGCCAGCCTGGAGTACAGAGCCCAGCAGTAGAAACAACCCCAAAAGGTGAAAGGTCATTACCAACTCCCAAAAGTTGACCTCTGACCTCCACACACAGGTTGTGTGTGCATGCATGAACATAGATACACACAGACACCCACATACATACACACATACAATATTTTTAAAGAAATAGAAGATCTGAATAAGCCAACCCCATGTAATTTAATTGAATTAACAATTCTCAAAATTCTCAAAATTTTATTCTATAAATAAAAGCTCAGGTGGCTTCCTGGGTATGTTCTAGCAAACACTAAGGAATGAATGTCAATTTTATATAGACTTTTCCCCAAATAGCTGAGAAGGCAATGTTTTCCAGCACATTGTATGATATCAATGTTGTACAAAAGCCAGGCAAAGGCACCATTAAAAAATAAAGCGACACACAAGTATCTCACAAGAATACAACTGCAAATACTTTCAACAAAATATTAGCCAGCCAAGTTCATATAGTACTAACAAGTAAGATTTTCTCTAGGAATACAGTACTAGAATACAGAACATTCAAAACTTTGTTAATCTAATATATATTTAAAATAAACAACTATATTAGGCTCCTGTTAGCCAGCACTTGCTGGCATCCAGAATAGTGTCTGGGTTTGGTGATTGGATATGGGAAGGATTCCCAGGTGGGGCAGTCTCTGGATTGCCCTTCCTTCAGTCTCTGTTCTATACTTTGTCTCTGCAACTCCTTCCATGGGTATTTGGGTATTAGGAGGAACAACAATATGAACCAACTAGTACCCTCAAAGCTCCCAGGGACTAAACCACCAACCAAAGAGTATATATGGTGGGACTCATGGCCCCAGCTGCATATGTAGCAGAGGATGGCCTAGTCGATCATCAATGGGAGGAGAGGCCCTTGGTCCCGTGAAGGGTCTATGCCTCAATTTAGGGGAATACCAGGGCCAGGAATCGGGGGAGGGTGGGTTGGTGAACAGGGGGAGGGGGAGGGGATAGGGTTTTTTTGTTTTTTTTTGGAGGGGAAATCTGGAAAGGGTATATCATTTGAAATGTAAGTGAAGAAAATATCTAATAAAAAATAAATTTAAAAAAGGAAAAATGAACAAAAATACCTATGATCATTTAAATATATACACATATATACAATATATAATATAGATACACAAAAAGGAATTTGAGAAAACTCAACATTCTTTCATAATGAAACATTCAAAATGTTGGAATTGAAGAGAATATCTTCAACGCCATAAAGAACATCTATAAGAAAATCCTAAGACAAACTGCTTTTCCCTAAGATCTAGGAAATGATAGGATGTCCACTTATGCAGCTTCTATTTGGTACTTCACTGCGGGGTCTATTTGGTCAGTCAGGAAAGAAGAATAAAACGTTATACACAATCACCTTTCATGGGTGACACAGTCTTTTACATAACTAATAAATTCACCAATATTTGATAATTTATGAAAAAACTAATAAATTAGCAAAATTATGAGCTACAACTAAATCAAAAATTCTATACATTATAACAAAAGAAGAAAAAATCTACTTGCAATAAGTGCAAAATCAATAGAATATTTATTAAGATGTTTAATAAAATCATTGTAAGACTGGCAACAAAACATTAGAACACAGTTGAAAAGAATAAATTAAGAAAACCCTAAGTGAGCCTAAAATATCTCATGTTCACTTAGCTTTGCTAATGTGGGAATCCTTCTCCCAGGAATGATGGATGATGTACAGATTCAATGCAATCGCTGTTAAAATCCCAGCTGGTATTTTTTAAAAGGAAGATTGACAAGATGTTCCTCAAATCCATATGGAAATACAAGGCATATAAAATCACCAGACCAATCTTGAAAATAAGAAAACTAAGTTAGAAAATCTATTATTTCCCAACATTCAGATTTCTGCACAATCATAGTATTTGGAGGTATGTAGCCATATTATGAGAAATGACATAGAATTCCAAGTCCAGAAAAAAAAAAACTTATAATCATGGTGAATTGAATTTGGTGGGATCAGCAAAACAAGTCTATATGTAAAGAATAACTTTTTAAATAAGTGGTGCTGAGGAAACTGGACAGCCAAAATACAAACAAACATGACATTGTACAAACATGACGTTGGATCCTTACCTAACAGCAGATTGATCCCTAAATGGTGGAATTAAAACCATATAATTCTATGAAAATACAAGAGTAAACATCCATGGCTTTTTTTGCCATCCATGGCAAAGAATTCTGAGACAGGACACCACATCATTTATAGCAAGAGAAAAGTCAGATGACTTGACATCACCAAAGTTTCAGGATTTTATGTTTCAAAGGACACGATGAAGAAAATGAAAGACTGTTGGTGAAGTGTTTGCCTTATGAGCAGGAGGAGCTGAGTGTAACCCACAGAATCCACATTTAAAAAAGAGTGTGGGGGCTGCAGAGACCACCAAGTGAATAAAATGCCTGCCACACAAGAAGGAGGACCTAAGTTTCAATACTTAGCATCCATGCAAAGCCCAAAGCTACAGTGCATGTCTATAACCCCAGCACTGTTGGGGCAGAGACAGGTGGGATACCAGGGCTCACTGGTCAGCCAGTCTAGCTCAATCAGTGAATCCAGGTTCAGTGAAGAGATCCAGTCTCAAGAAATAAGGTGGAGAGTGACTCAATTCACACAATATCAACCTCTGTCCTCTATGTTCACACACACACACACACACACACACACACACACACACATGCTTATACATGCATACACATGCACATACACAATCAAACATATATGTGTAATCATAGGGCTGAGGTTGAAGAGACAGGTAGATCCCTGGGGCTCTCTAACCTACCACCCTAGCCTACTTGGTGAGCTCCTATCTAGGAAGAGAGCATATTTCAAAAACAAGGTGCATGACTCCTAAAAAATGACAGCTGAGTTGTCCTCTGGCCTCCGCATGAGTGGATCCACTTGTGCACACAGCATACCTACACACAAAGAACCCACAGAAGGAGAAAGAATATTTGCAAAACATTTGTTTGACTAAAGACTTTTGTCCAAACTATATAAAGAACTCTTGAAACTCAAGGGAAACATAATACAATTTTTTTATGAAGTTATTTATTTACTTTACATCCCAGTCTCATCTTCCTTTCCCTCATCTCCTCCCAGTTCCTCCCTCTCACCTCCCCTCTCCCCCTCCCCTACTCCCCTTCTCAGAAAAGGGCAGGCCTCCCATGGATATCAACCAGCTTTTGGCATATCAAGCTGCCATAAGATTAAGCTCAACTTCTCCTGTAGAGGCCATTGAAGGCAGCCCAGTTAGGGGAAAGGGATGCAAAGGCAGGCAGTGCATTCAGAGACAGCCCCTGCTCCCACTTTAGGAGTCCCACATGAAGACCCAGATGCACAGCTGTTACGCAGAGGGCCTAGGTCTGTCCTATGCGTGCTCTCTGGTTGGTGTTTCAGTTTCTATGAGTCCTTATGGGCCCAGGTTAGTAGATTCTGTGGGTTTTCTTGTAGTGCCCTTACCTCTTCAGACTCCCACAATCCTTCCTCCCCATCTTCTGCAGGATTTCCCAAGCTCCACTTAATGTTTGTCTATGGGTCTCTGTATCCGTTTCAATCGGTTTCTGGATGAAGCCTATCTGATGACAGTTATGCTAGGATCCTGTATAAAGTAGATCAGAATATCATTAATAATGTCGGGGATGGGTTCCGTCTCACAGCATGGGTCTCAAGTGGGCCAATAATTGGTTGGCTCTTCCTTCAAATTCTGCTCAAAAACATAATTTTAAAAGGGGCAAGCATTCAAAGTCCAAAGAAATGGACATTTCCCCAAGGAAAATATATAACTGGGTAAACATATAAAAAGACAGGTGCTACATTAGCTGTTTGGAAAATGTATATCAATACTACAGTGAGATGCTAATTCAAACCCACTACGGCAGCAAGAATCAAAAAGTCATATTATTTACAAATTTCGGTGAAATTGCAACACTCATATACCACTGTTGAGAATGTTCAATGGTGTAACTGCTTTGGAAAATGGCTTAGTAATTCCCCAAACTAACAAATAGAGTAATTATGTTATGGAGCAACCCCATTCTTGATTATGTACCTATTAAGAAGGACATCATATATTCAGATGGTTACTGTTCACTGCCAACTAGACTGGAGAATGAGGCACATGTAGGTCAGTGTGCCTGCAAGCTCCAGAGAGCATTAAGTGAGTGGGGAAAACCCAAGTTGACTGTGAGTGGCTCCATCCTAAAACCCTAGAGTCCTAGATCTAACACAGGGAGAAAGGGAGAAAGCAAGGAGAGCCCTAGCACTCCCCTTTCTCCATTTCGTGGACCGCCACGATGTGAATGGCTCTCTTACACCTCACCTTCCACGCTGTAATGTGAATGGCTCTCTTACACCTCACCCATCCCACCAGAATGGACAAGATCTCTCAAACTGAACAAAACACAACTTTCCTCCCTGAAGCTTATTGAAGTCACAATGATGAAAAGGCACATAATACATATGTCCACAGTAAAAATTTCTATATGCATGATTACTGTTCTAATAACCCCACTAACACAAAGATGAATACAACTTAAATGTTTATTAATGGATGGATGGGTGGATGGGTGGATGGGTGGATGGATGGATGGATGGATGGATGGATGGATGGATGGATGGATGGGTGGATGGGTGGATGGGCGGATGGATGGATGGGTGGATGGATGAAATGTCATATATCTGTGTATTTGATGTGGATTCCAGGGTCAGACTCCACTCATCAGGCTTGGTGGTAAGCACCTTTCCCCTCTGGCCATCTTGTCAGTCCCACTATGTAGTTCTTTAAAAGCCTTTGAAGTCGGTTAGTGGGAGGATTATGTAAGAGTTTGAATCTTCAGGCTAGAGAAGCCCCATAATGCTTCAAGCAGAGCTTACTGGACCATCTTGGTGGGGCTTCAGAAGAAGTGCCAAGAGAAGTGCAGAGAGTAGAGACCTGCTTCCTGAGTCTTCAGTGAGGAATCAGGACTGTACTGGCGATTGGGCTGTAGGCCATTCGTGTGGTATTCTGGCATGGGATCTGGCTCCATTCTGCCCATGGCCTGAGAACTCGAATGAGGCTTAATTAATGAATAATAGATTAATAGGTTTGGCAGCAAAAATGTCAAGACACGATAGCCTCTAGCTTGTGCTACAGCTACTGCTTGCTGCTCTTATCCAGGCGTCCAGTGAGAGAGAGCCTGGAGTCTCAGGAGAGGCTTTGCACTTTTGAAGGAGAGTTCCAGAGGCTTTGGAACTCAGAAAGCTTTGAGGGGTTTTTAGAGGTGAACAAAACTTACTTTCCATTATAAGATTGGCATGAACATATAGAGAATAAGGATGGGAGTTTATGGCTTAAATATATTTGAATAGCAAATTGACAAGGATGCTGGGCTTGTGATGACTAATCTTGTCAACTTGACAGGGTTACCTAGGATTACCTAGGAGACAATACTCTGGGTGTGTGTGAGAGAGATTTCAGATTGGGTTAATTGAGGTGGTAAGAACTCTGCCCCTCTGTGTGTTTCCCCACCAAGATAGAGTGCACCCTTCAACTGTGAACCACAATAAGCCTTCTCTTAGGAAGTTGCTTTTATCAAATACTTTGTCACAATAAAGGTAGAGAAGTAAATAATCCCTAAACTAACATAGCAGCCACACATAGACTAGTGACTGTAAAGATTACCCTGATTTGAACAGTCCTTATAAAATAAACAATACAAACACAATCAATGATGTGACATTTATGACTGGCTTGTTTTACTTAACATGGTAGTTCCTAGGCTTATGCGTGTTGTAGCAGCTATTAGTATTTCATTCACTATCTGTAGAAAGAACAGACTCCCAAAAGTTGTCCTCTGACCTCCACACATATGTCATGGCAGGTACACACACACACACACACACACACACACAGAGAGAGAGAGAGAGAGAGAGAGAGAGAGAGGCAGGCAGGCAGATAGACAGAGAGAGAGAGAGACAGAGAGAGAGAGAGAGGGACGAAGAGGGAGAGAGAGAGGGTGGGGGAGAGAATTCATGCAGAGGAAAAAACCACACGATCAGCGTCGCCATGGCAATACTTCACTTCCCAATCTTGTATATTATCTACTGTTCTCATCACTGTGACAAAACGCTTGATAAAAGCAACTGAAATGAGATTGTTTCACCTTGGACTTTGTTTTGTTTGCTGTTTTGTATTTTTGTACAGTCTGAGAGAAGACATAGAGGCAAAAAAGTATGAGGAGCTGATCACATTGAGCTCATAGTCAGGGAACAGAGAGATGAAGTCTGGGACTCTATTTGCTTTCTCTTTGTGTTTAGTCTAGGACCCATCTCATGGAACAGTGCTGTCTACATTTGGGGTGGGTCTTCCCATGTCAATTAATGGCATTCTAGCAATGACCTCACAAGCATGCTGGAGGTTTATCACCCAAATGATTCTAGGTCCCATCAAGCTAACTGTCAACATTAACCACCACTGTTAGCCTTTTCTTAGATTGAAATGTATCTGAGTTAAAATAACTTAAAATAGGAAGTGCTTGTTTTAGATCACAGTTTTGGAAGTTTTGGATTACAGCCAGGAGGACCTATGGTTTTGCCTTATGTAAAGAAGCACAGCATTACAGAGTCATTGTGGTTGAGCACAAAGCTACTTAATCTCACAGCAGCTGGAAGACAGACAAAAGGGCCCAGGGTCCAATATCCCTTCAGTGTGTGTCAAGTGACTGAACTTCTGGCTACCATTTCCCAGGAAGACCATTAGCAGGAGTCAAGCCTTTATTATCCAAAGTATAGATGTTGCCTAGGGACATAGGGGCCAGTAATAGCAATGATGGCTAAAGATATGGGTTCCTCTGGAAAATCATAAAAATGTCCTAATATTGACTATGATGATGGTTACCCATATTTGTGATAAATGTTTTTTTAAAAAAACTTTAATTATTGACTGTTATTGGATATATTTTATGATATAAAATTATATGCCTATAAATCTGTAAAAACATTTAATTAATTCAAATTGTAGTATAGACTTCAATGTAGGAACAGAATCTATACAACATGTAGAGAACAGAGAAACAAATCATTATAACCAGGCTCAGCAAAACCTCTTAGCTGTGACACCAAGCGCACACAGCACAAGGACAATTGCCACACTGGACTTTGTCAAAACATAAATCTTCTATACTTCACTGAACTCCACCAAAACAAAATAAACAAAATAAATAAAAAAGATAAAATGGACCAATGTATGCAGACTGCATCCAGTAAGGGGCTTGAATTCAAAACATATAGAGAACTCTAACAAAGGTAAAAAAGACATGTCATAACAATGCTGCCGGGGGGTGGGGGGGCAGGGATCACACCCCAGCACTCTGGTAGGGTCAAAAAGGCCACAGCCATTTCGGGAGACACGTCAGTTCTTCATCAGAATTATAGATAGTATCATCATGTGGCCCAGCAGCACTTCTTATCATACAACCAGAATAATATAACCAAAATAATACAACCAGAATTAGGGGTGTGGCTAACAGCAGAGCACTTTACCTAGTATATATAAGAGCCTTGGCTTCAGTCCCCTGTACTGCAATGAAATCAACAATAGTAACTAAGCCATATGTCTACACCAAATACCTGCATGCAAACAATCATGACAACTATCTTCCTTGGGGTTTCTATTGGTGCAATAAGACACCATGACCAAATGCAACTCGGGAAGGAGAGGGCCAGGTAATATCTATCAGTGAGCTGCTGAGAGACCAATATGGATGATCACGTGATGAAGGCAAGATACCAGAAGCACAGGCAGCTGGCCCTGAGCTCTGGATTCTGTTGCTAAGGGAAGCATGTGGCAGTGGAGCTATGACCAATAACAAAGAAGTGATATCACATCACAGGGGTGACTAGGCTTGGTGCCATGCCTATTGTCCTAGGTTATTTGGGAGGCTAAACAGAAGAATCCTTGGGTCCCAGATGTTCAAGACCAGCCCATTTCAAAAAGAAAATTAAGCATGCTAAGAGTAAGGGTTGAGGGCACTCTCACTGATGTGGGAAGTGGCTAGAGGGATGTTTAGGCTCTGAGAGAGGGAAGGGAAGAAAAAGAGAGAGAAAACAGACAGAAAGACAGATTGAGAGAGATAGAGACAAATGCATATGTCTACATACCCTAGCTCACAATTAAAAAGTTAAAACCTTTTGCACCATCACTGCCTGGTATGAGAAAGTAACCTGATTACACCATAGTCATGCCAAAAATTCAAAAATTCAATGCGCGTGCAAGCCTTTCCACTCAGCCCGCTATGATGTATTTTGGGACTTCAATACTTGATATAAGGCATAAAGCATTGTCTCAGAGTCTGCCTTCCCTCCCATGGGACTGAGGAAAGCTTCTTCAGCTCTCTTCTCCATTTCAACCCCCTGTGACAAAGCCCTTTAGAGAGTTTTACAAGACTTCTATCTAGTCTATGGAGTGGGTTAAGACAAAACTCGAGAGAGAGTTAATTTGTTGTCAGCCACTAACATCTTAGTGCGATTTGGTGCACACCTACTTAGACTTCTTATCCATTCACCTAAGAGATCACAACCTAGCCTGACCTGGAAGCCGTTAACTTCATCACAACCTGGGTCTTGTGGAGAAGATGGGAAGGGGGTTGTGAGATATCCCATGCCTTTCTTAAATCTTATTTTACTCCTTCCTCCACTTAGCTGCTCTCTTCAGCAGGCCTACTCCCACCCATGACCCATTTCCGGTCAGGAAACACTGAACTTTGCACTGTCTGCACAATCATGAAGTTCCCCTTTCACATAGATTTTCAGGCTTCCAGATTATGAAAGCTGAGCAAGAGAATACTTCCAGGAACACTGCTGGCATGACTCAGTAGCCCATCTGGGAAAGGGCCCAGGTCAGAGCTCTGTGGCCCCTGGCCCTCACTGACTGCACCGTCTGTTGGTATGACACAGTACATCGTGGTCTGAGGGCTCTCACATCCCTGACCTACTACATTTTTGTCTTTCAGTTTTCACTCATTAAGCTCCAAAGACCAGCCATTGACACACCTAGACAGTCTTTCATTCTAATTTCTGTATAGTTAAGTGTATCATACATTTTTGGTTTTGTGGTTCTGAAAACTGAACTGAGGACCTATTAAATGGTAAGCAAGCAAGCACTCTAGCCCCAGCCCCAGAGCATCACTCTTGGGTACCACTCTACTATATTCATTTGGCTACCTGTTGGTGAACACATGGGTACCCGCTCGTGCTTTCAGACTGAGCCACAGTGAGCTTTCTGACTGTCCATGCTCCCGTGAGAGAATTACTCTGGGGATATGTCTAGACGCAGATCTGTGGGATTACCAGGTGTGTGCATCGTCTAAGTTCTCTAGATCTTGAAAATTGTTTGCCCAGCTGTCCAGACGCTTTCTACCCTTAGCTGGTATCGCTGTAAGAAGCCATTCCCTTGCATCACCAACACATTCAACGTGAGACATTTTTCTCTTGCCTGTCTAATGGGTGGGATCGTGTCTCATTTCTTCTTCACAAATTGCTACATGTTCGTGGGTTATACGTAAGCACTACAGACTGAACCAATGACTCTCCTCCTGGTGAACATTCAGCTCGATCCCTACTTCTGTTTGTTTTGAATATTACAAACAGAGAAGCAACCTGTGTATCTGATATATAAGTAATTTAATTATTGACAGATCTGTCTCTAGAACATTAATCTCTTGTCTCAAAACAGCTCTCATCTCACATAAAATGAGACAATGTATTGTGAAGCAGGTATGAATGGCCCTGACCTGGTTGGCTTGGATGCTCTGCATGCTGCATTCCCACACAGAAACAACTGCATAAACATCCATACCCACAGAATAAGAGAGAGCCTTAAACCAGAGCACTTTCCCAGCACATCTGTGGGAACATTGGTTGCATGAGCTACATCAAACTGGGGAGAACCTGCTACAGGTGTGAGAGTTACCTGGCGGTAGTCTCAGCTTTGGGGTTAATAAAGGCTTCTGCTCGTGCGTCCAAAGATTTATACAGTCCAAAGATTTTACCTGAGAGCTGGAAGGATGAATAGTCAGAGATAGAGGCAGACAATGACTGGCTATTAAAGAGACAAAGGGTGACCCGAGATGATTTTTCTCTAGATCCGCACGCCAAGTCTTTACGATAACGAAGTTCCCATAAGCTGATCAGCTTTGTAAAACCTTTAGAATAAGTGCAGCTTTCTTTTCTGAGAACACTAGTTCACAGTTGTGTTGGGCAAGTGTCACATTTTGCGCGTGCAGAAGCCAAGCTGTTTTCTGTCCTCTTACGCTAAGAAGGCTCCTTCGGCGGAGCTGATAAGCAGGAGGGTGAGCAGCCTGGAGAGCAGTCTTCAGAAGAGAGAAGAGGGGAAAGTTGTTTAGGAAGACATCCTTTATTTATAGAAGTTTTACTGGCTAACATGATCTCAGTATGGCCTTTCTTCCTCCCTCTGCATCTGACAAAACGTTTACATATAACATAAAATAGTAATATTACCCCGACAGTTAAAACAATTAAACACACAGCCTAAAGGAGAAAAAGGTAATACGTAAGGGAAGCAGGCAGCTAGCCAACCAAAAAGGTTTTGTTTAAATTCACCACAAATATGTATACTTTTATTTGTCAATTGAATAAATGAAAGCATTAAAATAATTAAATTAAAATTATTTTTCAAAGTGTTTTTATAATTTAATTAAAATATGATTACATCACTTCTCACCTAACTCCTCCCCTTCCAATGTCTACCCATCCCCAATTCATGGCCTCCTCTTTTTTTTAAACCCTTGTTGGTAAATATACATAAAAACCAGTCAGTCAACATACAAATACAACCTGCTGAGCCCTGTCCCCTGAGTGTTGCCTGCATGTGTATGTTTCTAGGGCTTGGTATTAGATAACAAACCAAGCGGTTCATCTCTGAGCAAAACCAACTCTCCCTCTCTCTGCAGTTGTTCATTGCTTGTAGCTCTTTGCCTAGGAGTGAGACCCCTGAGATTTCCCCAATCTGTGTCAGGATGACAATCATTTTGGAATTGCTTGGGTTCCTTCTTGGCAGCCATGTTGTTAGGATTGCATGGGTGTAGCTTCCCTGTCATAGCTAGAAGAGACAAGCACACGGCAGACTTTCTGGCCCTCTGCTTCTCACGATCTTTCTGGCCCTCTGCTTCTCACGATCTTTCTGGCCCTCTCACGATCTTTCTGGCCCTCTGGTCCTTACGATCTTTCTGACCCTCTGGTCCTTACAATCTTTCTGACCCTCTGGTCCTTACGATCTTTCTGACCCTCTGGTCCTTACGATCTTTCTGGCCCTCTGGTCCTTACGATCTTTCTGGCCCTCTGCTTCTCACGATCTTTCTGGCCCTCTGCTTCTCACGATCTTTCTGGCCCTCTGGTTCTCACGATCTTTCTGGCCCTCTGGTTCTTACCGTCTTTCTGGCCCATCTTCTTTGGTACTCCCTGAACCTTATGTCCTGGAGATGTGTGGTAGATACATCCCCTGGGTGCCACAGAACCATTTATTCCCTTCATTTTGACTAATTGCGGCTTTCTGTAATGGTCTCCTTCTGTAAAAAAGAAGTTACTCTGATGACGGCGGAAAGTTACACTTACCTAGGGGTGCTTGGATAAGTATTCAGAATTCCATTGAATAATTATGCTGGTTCAGAAAACTGATAATAGTACAATCTGTTACCTCCCTAGCCATGTGCAGTTGGCTAGGTTTCCAGTGCTGAGAAAGATTTCTTTCCTGTAGACAGTTGTTGGTTACTGACAACGTATAGGTACCACTACTGCCCTTTAGGGATATCTTGCCATGATGGTCCTTGTAGTTTATAGGCAACCACAGCTGGTTAAGACTATTGACACCTTCCTTTCCTACCTATGAAACACAGCTGATCACCTTCTAGTACTATGAAAGCTAGTCCTCCTTTGGTTCCTTTCCAGCTCAAATCTTCCACGTTCTAAGTGTGGAGTGCATGGTTTCCTCCAGCAATAAGGACTTGCCTTTAACTTCTGGGAGGCAATCAAGGACGATAGCAATAGCCTATATTGTTTCAGGAGCTCTCTTGGATTTCCCTGATCAACATCTCAGAAGGAGCTTTTTTTCATGCATGGTATTGAACTTTTTGTTAGCTACTCTTGGCTCTCGGGGAGAGTATTATCCCTCCATATGCTGTAATTTCAGATATTGCATGTTTTCTCTCATATGTGGATGTTAGATTTTAAGCTTTCCATGTGTGTGTTTCATTTAAAATAGCCACAGAGGTTAGGCAGCTCGTATGAGACCAGAGAAAGGAAGGAACTTCACAAAAAAAGAGACATAGAATATAGTGTGATGGGTAGACACAAGGGAAACTAAAATAGGGGGTTTAAATGGGGAGAGGGAGAGGATGGGCATACGTGGTAAAGGAGAAAATATGGGAGGGACAAGTAATACTAAAGACCTTTTGAATGGCCATATGGCAACTCACAACTCTCAAAGCTTCCTAAAATGTATAACAGAGATTTAAATGGAGTTACCATATAATGGAAGAGACAATGCCCCAACTAGATATCCTATGCTATCAAGTAAAACCCCCAGTATCAGGAATGGGTTACATCTTGTTGAATCATTGGTCAAAGGTGATCCACAGACAAAGGTGACCCCATAAACAATATAGGTTATTGCCAATGCTATTAGTTATCCTCTAGAACCTGACAGAAAGTCCCTATTACTGAAGACACCACTTACTTATGTCATCAAACATGGAAAAATTGAGCTGGTGCCCAACCAGAAGCTTTAGCCATACTGACTAGCATTCACAGTGCTGGAAGGTACTATATATGCAATGAGAGGAGAAACGTAGTCATCAGTCGTACCCAGCTACAAAGCCTGAGACCTATAACTGTGTCCTGCCTTGCAAGATATACTGGTACAATAATGGCACAAATGTTATGGAATAACTAACCACTTCTTAAAATCATATTTAAAGCCTATTTCATGATAACCCATAACTGTGTTCTGTCTTGCAAGATATACTGGTACAATAATGGCATGAATGTTATGGAATAACCAACCACTTTTTTAAAAATCATATTTATACAGACTGAGTTCCAGGACAGCCAGGGCTACACAGAGAAACCCCGTCTTGAAAAATCAAAAAAAAAAAATCATATTTGAAGCCTATTCCATGAGACAACACCCACATCCAAAAACTGTTAATGAGGCCACAAACTTGAGACTAATTGAGTCATGGGCCCTAGGGGAACAACTACTACTGTCATTCTGCTAAAGGAGCATGCCATGCCTAAAGACACACTGCCATATCCATAGGTTAATACATGTGACTTAACTCCCATCAGAGAAGTTTCTTGGAGTAGATGAGAATTTGCACAGAAACACATACTCCCAACTGGAAAATGTGCAGACAATGTGAGACCTTGAAATACTTACTCCTAAATGGAGTGTCTTTATCAAACCTCTTAAACCCAACCTTGGGGATCTATGCAGAAGAGGCAGAAAGAGCCAAAGGTAGAAGTTGGCTTCAAAAATAGTGTCTTTTAGACCTAAAAGGGCTGATGGACACTAAAACTCATAGAGATGGTAACAGCATGTACAAGACTCCACAAATCCAAGCTAGATAAGTCTCAGTGCAGAGAAGGGAAGTGGGCACAAGTCCTGCCCCCAACCAGGATGCTACTTAAAATTGATACCTTCTGGGCTGGAGAGATGGCTCAGCTGTTAAAGGCTAGGCTCACAACCAAAAATATAAAATTGATACCTTCTCAGAGAGGAGAAATCCATTTTCCCCAGTGGAGTGACACTGGGTATATCAACTGCACTGCAGGGCAGGGCTCATGCTCAAGAGTTGCTGGTCAACACAACACGGGCTCCATGATTCTTTTATGGGGGAGGGTGTGTCTCTTTTTGTTTTATTGTTTATATTTTTTCTGAGAGAGAGAGACAGAGAGAGAAAGAAAGTGAAAGTATAAATTTTGGGTGGGTAGGGGAGTATTGAAAACTTAGGAGTTGAGGAAGGTAAAAGATATGATGAAAATGTATGAAAAAATTGAAATAATTTTTAAAATGTAATAAAAATAAAATGGCCTTATTCCAAAAGAAAAAAATCCATAAACTCTTTACAGTGACTACCACTTTAAGTGTGAGAAGTTTATTAAATATTCTGATTTGGCATTCAAGTGTCTAGTGGTTTTAACCACAGCTCTTCTGCATCTCTTTGGAGCTTTAGTATCCACTTGTGTTGCATTGCCTCCTGGATTGCAAAAAGTCAAGAGGGCTTCATGGCACAAAGATGGCACTTAAGTAGTTCATTATAGAATGAATACACTTTGTCCTTTGAGACACTGATCAGTTCTCGTGCTGATCTTTTCCTATTTCTTTGTTGAATTCTTACTTTACTGATCATGTCTTTATGAGGACAGATGTCCTTTTTACAGTAAATGGCACCATCTACACCTCCTTAAGCCCCTCTCCCTCCAAGCCAGATGGCTTTTCTGCCTCTTCCTTATTTCTATCTAGTTGATCCTTGTGGCCTTCCTCCATGGAGTGTGTGGTTTGTGTCCCGACTCCCCTCCCCCCCCCCACTGGACTATTTATGTCTGTGGGTATGGAGGCCTTTGGCTTCTGTGGGTTGACTTGTCTGTATGTCTCATTCAGTGGAAGGGACATGGGTGTCTGGCTTCAGAGGCCAGTAGCAAGCCAGCTGGCAAACTGTCCCATCCTCAGGGCAGTGCTCCCATCTGCCAAGGAGGTAACTGGTAGCCCCTTGGTATCCTATCTTGAGAAGGTTCTTTCTGAGCTGGCAAAACAATTTCCAAAATCTGCAGAAAATTTGGATGGAAATTTGGGGGCAGGTGAAGTGGCTTAGCTAGTAAAAGCACTTGCCACACAAGCCCAATGACCTGAGTCCATCCTCTACTCATGACTTGCTACAGGAGAGAACCAACTCCCAAAGCCGTCCTGGGAGGCCCTGTTTGTTCAAGAAGCTCCTCTCAGAACCTGTTTCTTAGCTTTAAGAAACAAAGTAGCCTGAGAGCTGCAACTGTAAGCACCTCCTGAAACCCTGCCCAGAGCACAGTGCCTCGGGTACTGAAGGTGCACTTCCCTGCTGCAAACAAGCCCAGCCTTCCTACTCCCCAAGGTCAGGGACACTTTGAATTGTGGCCCACTTCTTACCAACTCTTGCCTGAATTCTGGATCAAAGTACCTCATAGCACCTACCCCTTGCGGGAAAACACGTAAGTAAACAATCCTCTTTGTTCCCCATTCTTCCTTCAATAGCAATCTGGGATCAAGTCCCCATGATGGTGGTCAGCAATATCAAAGGATCTGCCTACCTGAAATACATCTCAATGGTGTTTTGATGTTATTTTTGTTTGCTTTTGTTTTTGAGATGGAGTCTCACTGTATAGCCTTAGCTGGCCTGGAAGTAGTTATATAGAGCAGGCTGGCCTCAGATTCACAGAGATTCTGCCTCCGCCTCTGCCTCCGC
>NW_022196903.1:109629820-109679598 GCF_008632895.1 Mastomys coucha | reverse complement strand
CCGCCTCCGCCTCCGCCTCCGCCTCCGCCTCCGCCTCCGCCTCCGCCTCCGCCTCCTGAATGCTTGGATTAAAGTGTACCACCTGGATGGCTCTGCCTATCTATTTTAAAATCAGCACTCAATGCTATGCACACAACTATATTCACATGCGCTCACACATATCGTCTACACACAAGTTAGTAATAAATATAATTTTAAAAATAAAATAAAATAATAAAATGTGAATGCTATCCCTGGTCCACATGTCACCTGGTACACCGGATCATTGAGAACTTCAGTTCCACTGAACCCTTTGAAGTCATTGCATCCTTTGAACTGCCACGCACTAAGAGCAAAGCATTCATGTGATTGATGGTAGTTGACTGGTGGATGATTGTACAGTGGGGTCCCCTAATATCTGGTTCACTTTTGGATGTGTATTGGAAACACCTCTATTCATTTTTTCAAATAAACAATATTTGTACACTTTTCTTATTTTTATTCTTACTAACGTACTTGTGGTAAAGGCCACAGGAACAATAAAAATGTAAAGTTTTCATAAAGCCTGCTGAAGAGGGTCTAGAAGTTAGACAGATCTCTGATAGTCAGTAGAACCCCAAATAGATTTACCAAAAAAGAAAAAAAAAAAAAAAGGCCACCATCCAGCTTTTTCCTCACACTCTTGACCTGAGGCAAAGCCATAAAGGCCTGGAGAGAATCTCTCCCACCAGTGGGGCCATAGTGCCCCCTGTTGGTGCACTGGCCAACAAATTCAAAGCTAGATTAGGATGTTTAACCCTTAGAAAAGGGCCTATCAATCAGCCCTCTGTTCTTTGTTCAAACTGATGAACCTTAAATTAGGGGAGGCACATTCCCCAGAGACCCAGAAACTCCCGGTTATGGAGGAGAGACTAGATTTCCGACAATGTGCTTGGACCTATAATAGTCCAAACTCCACGAACTCATCAAAGTTTCAATCAGTCCATCAGCTCTGTTTGTACACAGTTTCTTTCCAGGAATGTTCATTTCTAAGAGGGTCCCTGGGCCAGCCAGACACCAAGGAGAAGATGATGAGCCTGCACCAGTGAGAGCACAAGGTCATTTTAAGTCCTGAAGACTTCTCGATGTCCAAAACCTGCATCCCTAAAGGGAGCGCCTTAATGGCAAGGAAAACCAGGAATATGCATGACAACTGAGCTCAGAATGAATATGTTGGCATTTAAGCAGAACCAATTTCTTTTCTATGTCTCAAATGGATGAACATGATGTTGTTTTCATTAGTTTGTTCTCAGAGAGTGTTCAGTGCATGAAGGCTGTAAGAGTTAAACATTCTCACTGGAGTTAGCGTCTGCTTCTCTCCAGAGGGAACTACTTTGGTTGTGACCATCTCTAACCCGGCTGCAGGCCAGATGTTATAGGGGCATTCCCTCAATGATCTGCACCCAATGTTCTTTCTCACTTCCTCTAATGCCCTGTGATTCCACCATGAAAGCTCTCCCCTTCCCCAAGCACCACACACAGACTCGGGATGTGCACTGACCAAGCTGACACTGGCTGGGTGTGGCATAGGAGCCTGAAGCCCTCTCCCTTTGACTGTCAAGGCAGACCCCTCCCCCTTAGGGGCTGGGGCTGTTCAAATCCACCTGTGTTAAGTGAGGTCTCTAGGATCTTCCTCGCTCCTTTCTGGGTATGAATGAACATCTGTTCCATTCACTCACTCTTTGGTATAAGCCAGTCTCATCTCTCTTCTGTTGCGATCATGCCATAGGACAAATGGTTGCCATACAACATTAGAAAGATTTCCTGGTGCCTCTGCTTGTAATGCATTGATCTTATAATGGGAAATAGACCACTATGTACAAGCTTGTCTGACAGCATGGCAGCCTCAGCTCAGGGGACACCCAAAGGGCCACCTCTGACATAAGTGTTTTCCCTTTTCTCATGCTAGATGGATGGAGTGGAACCCCGGCTTCCCTTTGAGTATTGATGCCAAATGCCACAAGGATCTGCCCCGAGATATCCAGTTTGATAGTGAAAAAGGAGTGGACTTTGTTCTGAACTACTCAAAAGCGTAAGTTTTAGGGAGTTCAGGGTGTGGGTGGCCCATCTGGTAGCTAGGGATGGGATAGTGTTAGAAAGAACTTCAGGATCTCAAAGAAAGAGCGCACCATCCCACCTCAAGTGTCTGGAGAAGGCAAGCTGTACTCTTGAGCAGAAGGGCAGCCGCACACCAAGACAGGAACTGCACTTGCTTATTCTAACTCAGGTGGCAACTGTGTTTCTTCCCATTGGCTGGGATCCAACTTACAGCCTGAATGAGCTAATCTGAACAGGAAATGAAGGAAAGGGAAGGGGGTCACTGATCCAGGCCATCAAATGCCTAGAATACAACAGTGGACCTTTATGTAAAAAAAAAAAGATTTCACTGGGGGAGGAGGAATTAAAGCATTTCCATAGAAGTCCAAGGTTATTGGGAGGGGGTTGTAGAAAGATTTTAATTCCTTGTCCTGAAGACAAGTTTTAGAGCATCTGATAGAAGAGGTTATATTTGATCTTTCTTATAGTAGGAGCCTCATTCTTTCCCTTTACAGGCCTTGGGTTGGGGGGTGGGCTGGGGGAGCAGTTCAGCTGAACACTGTTCCCATGCATTTGTTCTGTCCAGGCCAGGAGGTAGTCTCTCATCGAACAGTTGCAAGATGACTTATATCTAAACAGCCTTGACCCAGGTTTCCCACCCTACAGCCCTGTGCTTTCAGCTCAAAGCAGAGCCTGTTCTTACTTATAACGCTCCATCTCCACTTCCAGTTCACTCCAGTCTACCTGAAGATGGTGTCCAGGCTGATGCCAGAGGGCAGATTCCACAGTGACAGTGACTCAGATGCCACTGATGGTCCCATGACTTAGATTCTCGTTCATTTATCTTAGGGACCTAATGAAGTAGGCACATGTGTTTACCACTGTTCTGTTGCTGTGAAGAGACACTAAGACCAAGGCAATTCTTATAAAAGAAAAGCATTTCATTGGGAGCTTGCTCACAGTTCCAGAGGTTAGTTCATTATCATTGTGGTAAGGAGTATGGTGGCGCAGACAATGCTGGAGAAGTAGCTCAGAGCTTTACATGCTGATCCACAGGCAGACAGAGAGAGCTGGATCAGGTAAGGGTGTTTGAAATCTCAAAACCCAACCCCAGTTTCCCCAACAAGGACAAATCTATTCCAACAAGACAACATCTCCTAATCCTTGTAGTCCTTTCAGATAATCCCATTGCCTGGTGACTAAGCATTCAAATATAGGAGCCTCTGGGGGCCATCCAAACACCACAGCACATATTGTCCCCTCTGCATACTGAGGAACCTGAGGAGGAATAAGAAGGTTGAGGATCCTGCCTAATTCCTTTGCTAATAAACAACAGAGGCACTGAACTCTGGGTTACATGTCTGCACTGGAGATGCTGCAGGGTGTTAGCACAGATATGGATACTTCGTCAAAGGTACAGGCCTTTCAGCACCACAGCAAGGTTAGCAAGGACGCCTTTCATGCTATACTTTGACTCCTAGAGAGCTTTTACAATCATACAAGCCTAGAAAACCCTAAACTCATGAAGCCCAACTGAGCCTTATACTCCTCCCAGGGACTTTTAGTACTTCCCAGCACCCAGCACAACCACAGACAAGTCCCTAAGAGAGACTTGACCACCTGCACACCCAACAGGCAGCCAGGGCCGAGGACCATGAGTCAGTCTGCTCCATCTGGGTGTCTTCACAGCTATTGTTAACCATTTCTAGGTAAGAAAATCATGATTCCAGTGGGTTAAGATAAAATAATTTACATATATATCTATATCCATATATAAATACATAATTTATATATAAACTAATGTGGCGATCTGAATGAGAAATGACCCTGTAGGCATGGGTATTTGAACACTTAGTACCCAGTTGGTGCTGGCTTTAGAGGCATGAAGGATGCAAGAATGAAGGGGTTCTGGATTCTTCCTCCATGGTTTTAGAAAGCCACTAAGACAAGGCACTGTGTGGTAAGGATGTGCCTGTGTGAAGACCACAAGAGCAAGAGGTTCGGAGAGGCTATTGCATCAAGCTGTACAAGTGTGGCCTGGGGTTGCAGCAGAGACCCCAAGATTTTGGAGATGTCAGAGCTGAGAGATACATACATAGGAGAGCTGCATACATAGATTGGAATCAGCCCAAGAGAGAAATATATGTTATAGTCAGCAAAGCCAGAAGGGCAAAGCCACCTAAGCCCTTTGACGAGAGTCATGGAGCTAAAGGATTTGATGTGTGCCCTGCTGAGTTTCAGTCTTGCTTTGATCCAGTATTTCCTCAGTATGCCTGCTTTCCTCCCTGGTGGAACGGTAATGTACATTCTGTGTGGAAGTATGTAGTTTTCTTTTTTACGGGGGTTATAATTAAGAAATTGCCCTTGAGTCTGAGAAGAGACTCTGGGCTTTTAAACAGGGCTGAGCTTGCAAGACTCTGGGGACTTCAGCAGTCGGATAAATGCATTTTGGATTATGACATGGTGACAAACCTATGGAGAACCCGGAGTTGAGTGTGGTTTAAGTGAGAAATGTCCATAGGCTTGGGGTGGGTAACATTTGGTGCACTATTTGAGGGAGCTTAAGAAGGGCAGCCTTGCTGTGGAAAGAATGCATTAGGGGCAGGTTTTAAGAGTTTAAAGTCTTGCCCCATTTATGGTGTGTGCTCTGCATGAGTGAACACCTGCAGAGGTGGGATTCAGAGCCTTCCAGAGGCCTGGTCTCTTACACAGCTGAGGTACAGTAGGGAGAACACCTGCCACAGGCTAATTTCTACCCTGGTCCCACGAGGCCAGCACCTACCTCTTGGAACTACCTGGGATATCAGGAGGCTCCCAAGAATGAAGTAAAGACACTCTGCAGAGGCATAGGGGGCGGGCAAGGTGACCTGTCCCCTGGTTTGCAGGATGGAGAACCTGTTCATCAATCGCTTCATGCACATGTTCCAGTCTTCCTGGCATGACTTTGCTGACTTTGAGAAAATCTTCGTCAAAATCAGCAACACTATTTCTGGTAAGATGGATCTTGGGGAATCTGTGGATGGGAGAGTTTATTTTTCTGTCTGAGACTTGCAAACATCCAACCCAGGAACCCTCGATATCATCTCACCAGAATTCTCAAGGCCATTGGAACTTCTTCTTTACATACATATATCATTTGTGGCTCTTCTACACAGAGGCGAGGCAGGACTGGGATACATCAAAGTAGCATTGGAGGCTCAAGTGATGGTTGAGCAATTCTGCTCTTGCAAAGGACTAAAGTGCAGTTCCAAACATTCACACTGGGTGGCGCACAACCACCAATAACTTCAGCTACGAGGATCCAAAGTCTCTGGTCTCTGGAGACACGTACACACGCACATGCTCATGCGCACACACACACACACACACACACACACACTTAATAGTAGTAAAAACAAAATTTAAAGCAATGGGGTCCTTAGGACCAGAGATCGTTTGGTTGGAGCCCTGGCACCGTCGTGGATAGTAATAGATGGAGAGTCAGGACAGCCATCACTACTTAGGGAGGCAGGAACGGTTGGATAAAGATGCTGACCTCAGCACAAGGGACCAACATTCTCCCCTCTCTTTTCATGCTGGGCTGAAGGATGAGAGACTTGGAGAAGAGCAAGTGCCCGGGAGTCTTACTGCTCACTAAGGCATAGCACTAGGAAGACTAGCTGCTTAGCCTGACTCAGCAAGTGGGAATGGCAAGTGAGAAGACCCTGTTGCCCCCTAAAAGGGCTCCCTACAAAGACTTGTCCTTATGCAGGGCCATGAGGGCCTGCCCAGCCATCCTATCTAGAGGGTGTGGCCTCCTGTTCTCTCCACAGAGCGAGTCAAGAACCACTGGCAGGAGGACCTCATGTTTGGCTACCAGTTCCTGAATGGCTGCAACCCAGTACTCATCAAGCGCTGCACAGAGTTGCCCCAGAAGCTCCCGGTGACCACAGAGATGGTGGAGTGCAGCCTAGAGCGGCAGCTCAGTTTAGAACAGGAAGTCCAGGTAGGCCCGCTTGCTGAAGACCCAGTCTTTCCACAGAAGCTACTTCCTGCTGCCCAGTGCTTGCTGATCCCTAGACGGCTACTGGCTTGTCTGTTTGATTGACACTGTGAAATCGGTAGTTTCTTCCTTCTCCTGACCGCAGCATCCAGGAGGGTCTTGGACACTGGGCAAACCACATGCAGTTGCGGGAGGGGCTGCATCTACACTATCCTCACATCTGCAAACACAGCATCAGTGTGTTCAATGTCCATATCAATAATTACAAGAGGGCTTGCAGCGTGGCATTCCATGTGACAGGAGTGTTCTATATGATGATCACCTAACTGTCACCTGCTTTGCAAAGCTGAGGAAACTGGAGAAAGAAGTAGGTTTTGTGTATGTAGAATTTATTGCTAGTTAGAAAGTTAGGTACTGCTTGTCCCTTGCACACCCCCACAAGCCAGTCTCTCCTGGTTCAAGCCTTCATCCATTTCAAGTTGCAAGGCTTGATCTTGTCTTGAGACAGAATTCAAACTGAATCGGCTTGTATCTGATGAGATCTGCCGGGCATTCCCATGCTAAACTTAGTTTAGCTTGCTGATAGTCCCAACAACAACCCTCAACATACTGTCTTCTCTATCTCCCCACTGTGGCCAGCACCACTGGGCTACCATTTCCAGCTGTTCCTCTGTTGCCTCTGCTCACCCTGTCTAGGTACCCAGCCCACATTGAACATCTATCGTTCAGCCCTAACTTCCTGCCTACGTGACTTTGGGAGGTGACTTAACCAACTGAAGTTGGGGTCCTGATCCACGTAGGGAGTTCTTCCCCATTCATGGGGACCTGCATGGGACCCGGCATACTTCTAGGCACGCAGTCAGTCAGCAACAACAACAATGACTCCTTACACCCACCCCACGCACAGAAAATAAGCACATCTTAGAACTGAGAGGGACCTAAACCACCACAATTGCCCCTAGCCACCCAAAAGTAGGACCTTGCCTGTTCTCCAAGACAAGGAGAAGTAAGATCCTCTTACTGGCAAGCCCCTACCAACTCCAGGGAAGGTGGCTTATCGGTTATCTTCACTTTGAGCTGACCCATCAAACACATAATGATGATGTCCTGCTGTGGTTTAGATCATGAGGCAGTAATCTAATAATCTAACAGCCACTACTGATTAGACTCATACTACCTAGTCTCATCCCGCCCCCAACTAACACACCAGCACAGTTCATAGGGCGCCCTCCATCATTCTTGGCACGTTTCTTTGACAACCTCAGTGACATGTTAAACTCAAAGCTCATGAATTGCTTTGTCTTCAGTATTGAGAATTGGCCCCAGAGCCTCACACGTCCTAGCAAGCTCTCTTACATTGAACTACATTACCAATCCCTAAATATTTTTAAAATCTTTTCCAATGAAATTTGGTTTTGGAACAGGAACAGAAGAACCCTTCAAGGACCTGGGTTTCCCCCATATCTGTAGAGAGGAGTTCCACCCCTCCCACCTCTTACTTCCCAGGAAGACCCTGTCCTGGATAACAATGGCTAGTTTGTCCAGTGTTGAACTTGATCTAAATGAAGTCCTACAGCTGCGTCTGGGTGTCTGGCTTCTCCCACCGATCCCCTCTAGCCTCATCAAACCACCCTCAGAGTGGTCTTTTGACTTCTTTCCTGACCACCAAGCAGCTTTCAGTTACAATGAACCTGAGTTAGTGGTGGCCAGTCTTTCACCTTAGCTTTGAAAATAAATAATTAGAAAGTAGAAAATAAGTGTGTAAACTGGCTTTGGAGTTGGAGAACCAGACCCATGTGTTTTGAATTCCACTTGTACCCAAAGTTTTAGGGTGAAAGCCCAAGTTCCTGAGGCCCGGACAGGCTAGGTTTGGCTACCCAGTCCCATACACAAACAAAAGTGATAGGTAACAAGGAAAAACACAGAAAGATCTAATTAATATGGACACACAGGAGGGAAGAGATAATGGGGTCCAGCTACCCCTAAATCTACCTTGGGCCACTGTCGTGAGCTTTAGGTCTAAATAGAGGAAGTCCTGGGTCAGGGGACAAGATGTGGCTTAATAAAAAGTCCCAGTCTTTTTGACTTTCGTTTTGGTACTGCAACTGGTCCAAACAAGTCTTTATTACTGACAGGATGAATTTGCTTTCCACAGTATGATTACTTCTGTGATTACTTCTGCTCCAGGCTGTAGTATTGTTATCCTGGTGCAAGTGTGTGTGTGGGGGGGGGGGTCCATCCTCGTAGGTGTTACCTGTTTCTGGGACCCAAGATTGTGGCATAGTTTAAACTTTTGCAGCAAACATTTTGGTTCAAATAAACCTCTGAACCACGAAGGAGGAACTTTTGTTCCGTTCAATACGGTTTACATCAATGGATCGCTGCAGAAACATCACTGTGTTGAACGTAAATGTAAAATATATTGTTCTATTAATATACTGCAGGAGAGAATGAGGACTCATCTTTGTGCCTTTGGCCTTGAAGAGAGAGAAAAGTAGGCCAGACAGACTCCTCCGGTGATCAGCACACTGACTCGCAGAGTCTGCAGGTTCTGACAAAGGCGGGGATAGCAGGCTGCTATCCTGCAGTTAGTCACTAAGCACAGTCAAGTGAGGAGTCATCCATTGCTAGTAAAACAGTTTCTAGTATTTGTTACACACCAAGTCACAGGAAGGGTGCGTGCATGTGTGTGTGTCCCGCATGTCCTGTGGCGCATCAGTTACATCCCACCCCTGGCCTGGCTCTCAGGTCCATTTCTGCTTAAAGTTGGTTGCCTCCTGCAGCAAGGGAACATTTTCATCGTCGATTACGAGCTACTGGACGGCATCGATGCTAACAAAACTGACCCCTGTACACACCAGTTCCTGGCCGCCCCCATCTGCCTGCTATATAAGAACCTAGCCAACAAGATTGTTCCTATTGCCATTCAGGTAGGTGGCTGCTCAGCTTCAGCCCTTCTGTATGACTTGGACCTCAAGGGCCCCGTGCAGGGTTAGAGGTGGGGGTTTCTGAGGCAGCACCATCCACTCCTCTGAGGGGCACTAGAAGCTCTCACTCCAGCTTTCTCTGAGGTGGGAGGGAAAATGAGCTATTGGGGCCCACTGTGAGAAGGCTGTCTACACCACAAGAGGCAGGCAGTGGCTTTCCCAGGTACCTTTGAGAAATTCCCTCCTGAGTCTAAACGCTGGGGAGGGCTTGTCCCACTGTGGTATGCTGTTACACCTTCCAAAATTGGCATGCTCACACAAGCCAGATAGGCGAAGCTTGGAAACAGAAGCCACTGAGCTATGCCAGAGACCTCACTGGTCCCAGAACATTGTTTTCCATACAAGTAGATTCTTGCAGCCCCAAGGACAGTGAGGGGCCATGGGAGCAGTGTTGTGGGGGAGGGGGCATGTGGGCACAGGGTTTCATCTACCTACACTGCGAGAGCTGATGTTCAGATAACGACGAAGAGGCTGGTAAATGCGAAGCAGGTGTAAGCAAAGGTCCCTGGGAGAAAAGGCTTTACAGAGACCCGTTGGGGATGGAAAGTTAAGCACTTAGCACACAGTGTCTGTAATCTGGACACTGGGTGTAATAGGAGTAATATCAGTGATGTGCAGGTCTCTACACAGTCCAAAAGCCTGTGCCTGAGAAAGCTTAGAAAGCCAGAAACCTGCTGGATGTTAAGTGCCCAAGAACAGATGCTTGATCTTAGCCAAAAGCCAAGAAGTGGTAAAACTGCGACACATTTTACATTTTCCAGCAAATCTGTTAGTTTCAAATAAACCTCTGAACCAGAGAAGTAGTTTAGAACTTTTGTTCTGTTCAATATGATTCCCAAATGGACCACTGAAGAAACGTCTTTGTGTTGAATGGAGATATAAAATGCATTCTGTTGTCTCAGACCTGGAGGAGGGACTCACCCCATAAAGAAGCATATGTATTGCTAACATCCTAACTATTCTGGGTCCTAGAGCATATATGGTCATCGGGTTTCACACAGTACCTGTCTCCATTTGTGTCATTACCACCTTACTGCCCTCAATCATCTTACCCAGGCAAGGAGACTGAGGCACTCAGTGCCTTAGTGACTGGGTTATTAAGGTGCCTGCAATAAGCCCCAGAGCTGAGATTCGAGCAAGCGGTCTCAAGCCTGAAGTTTAGCTTATGTTTATAATCCCAGGCCATTGGTTCAAGGCTAGCCTGGACTACAGAGTGGTGCCCAGTGCCAATTTGTTTGATTAATTAACTAATTAATTAATCAAATCAGTCGGCTGCGTATCTAAACCCCAATCCCTCTGCACTCCAGGAGTCCTGAGCCATTCATCAGAGAACGCTCTATGTGTAAGAAGCTGAAGCATCAAATGAAGGCACAGGGCATGTGGGAAATCACCGCTATAAGATGCCAGGAGAGGGATGGCTCACCACGGACAGGTGTTCTGAAATAACTTGCCCCAGACATGTATTTATTAGAGCCAGGGGGCCTGGCTCAAATCTCAGCTCTTTCCATTGCTAGCAAGAAGTAGGGCACAAGCCACAGGACACGGTTAACCCTTTCTCTATGGCTGCCCAGGAGAATTAATGCAGCCCAGGGCAGTGGTAGCTGCAGTTACTGGGCCAACCCTTGAGCAGGGCCCACAGCTGCTGTAACAGGCTGGATTCCAGGCTGGGCTGTAAGAAGCCCATGGGCCTCCATGTTGAGGCTGGCAAGGCCACGACAACTGAAGCAGTGCCGAGAGGTTCTCTACCAAGGCTGCACTGAGTCAGCCTTTCTGAGGATCAACAGAGTATCATGCTAGAGGTGGTGATCATGGCTCCAGTTCGGGTGTGAGGCTGCAGACAGACTGAACATTGGAGAGGCTGAGGGCTTGGAACACTGCAGCGCTGTGCACCTTCAAAGAGGACTGCCATCCGCTCTCAGTTGACTTGGATGATATCAGCTCATTTATGCAAAATGAATGCAGGAACACAGCATTCCACAAACCATCTACTTTGCATGGGTAGACAATGGTGTTAGCTTGAGGGAACACGGGACACGGGGTCAGCAGGCTGCGTACAGAACAGGTTGGAGATAGTAAGGATAGGCCTAAGTTCCTCATAATAAGGTTCTGTTTATAAAAATTAAACACAAATACACACATGTGCAAAGACCTAAGAAAGCAGCGACCTCTTGTGGCTGGACAAGAGGTGACATTCTCACTATTTCTTGGACTCTTCTGTAAATGCTGGAGTAGTTTACAATAATAAGCATATGTTATTTTCTACTCAGAAACAAAAGATGGCCTCCTTCAAAAGCATTTAAAATAATGCAAACACATTTTCTTGGGCATATTCTAGAAGACCTGGGACGAGGACGAATCTGGAGAGGTGGGAGGAGGTGCGGCAGGCTGTGTATAAAAGCCCATCATGGGAGCTCTGTGTGGCATGGCCAGACAGACAGAGGAAGGAAGTGCAGAGTGGCGGAGTTACAGCAGGCAGAGCAACCGAGCATCCCTACTCAGCTCCAGACTTCTGCGTGACCTGGAGAGTGGCTGAATCACTTGGAACCTCACTTTCTCTCTTTGCAAAATAGGAAGGGTGAGGAAGAACTGTTGGTCAGGCCATGGTGAGGTTTTAGTGATGACACATGAGTCAAACCTTAGGACACAGCAGACAGTCCCTGGAGTCAGTGTTTGAGGATGCCTGAGTCGGACGGGTGGCCCATGTCCTCTAGGAAGCAGGCCACAGGGGCGGCTGTCTGTGGGCCGCACAGCTATGGAAACAGAGTGATCATTGGGAGGAGCAGTCCCTTGCTCACTGGGACTGTCTGGAAAAACAGCAATCGTGTTGTCCTGTGAGGACACATGTGCTGAGTTCTGACTTAAACCTGACCACTTAAGTAATCTGAAATTCTCTCCTAAAGGTAGAGGACGAATCCATCAACGAACAAGTGGTAGGAATACAGTGAGGGTCAGTAGTGTCTCCCCGACCTCCTTGTTCATTCCCAGGCAGTAGGAGAGAGCTGCTCCTCTAGCTGTCCTGCCTTCTCCCCCACGGCACAGACCAAGACCCAGTGTAAATTCCAAGTGTCCACAATCCAAAGACTTAGAAGAAGGGTCAAAGAATGAAATCTGCCAGGACTAGTTTCAGAATGGTTTCATGTTGTAGAAAAGTGGGTGAGGTCAGTATTTATCCTGGGATTACATATTTCCTTTTCTTTTTAGAAATATGGCTGACTTAAATATATATATATATATATATATATATATATAATTTAAATAAGGTGGATTCCTGGAAATTTGAATTTCCATTATATTTCTATTGGCTAGTGCTACTGTGGATGGAGAGACAAGTCAGGAAGGCGCTTATAACCTCGCTAATGAAAACAATTTAAGGGAGAGTTATTTTGATGCTCAGTTTAAGGGAATACAATCCATCATGGAGGGTAAGGCATGGCTGTAGAAATGGGAAGTGGTTGGTTCCGTCCATAATCAGGAAGCAAACAGACAAGAAGTGGGGCCAGTCTGTGGAACCTCAAAACCCAGGGCTCCTGCTCCTAAAAGTTTCAAACCTTCCAAAACAGTACTGCCAGCTAGAGTGCCAGGTGTTCAAACACACAAGCCCATGGGGGCATTGTGGGTAAAATGGGGTCTGGTGTCTGCTCAGGGCTCTCAGGCCACTGGGCGAGGCGGGATGCTGGAGTTTTGACTGTGTGTACCCCATGCTGGTGCCAGGTGGGTGTCCAGCTGTGAGAAGCTGCAGGACCCCACTCCGGGGGTGGGGGAGCACAGTCTGAGGTCCCCAGGGACTGCAGAGCAGGCTTGGTGGTCCCAAGCCTGCGTGGACACCAGGATGTCAGGTCCTCAGACTCTTGGTCACCCAGGCACCACTGGATGCTGTGGAAGAGCTGAAAATGGAGTGGGGGCCCGTGGGATGGATCTAGTCCAGGGACGAGGGGAAAAGGGTGGGAGGAGAGCTCCGGCTGGGTACCTCTGGCCTCCTGCAGGAGATTAGACCGCTCTTTAGAGGAAGGCCTGCTCCATTGTTCCCAATGAGAAGAGGCAGTCCATGGTTTTAAAGCATTTATTGTCAAGGTGGAGAGTTGTGATGAGTGAAACCACACCCCATTTTCTTAGAGCAGGTCTGAGTGTTTTTTTGCAGGGAGGAGTGTCTGGGAAGGGGAGTTTAACTGGCTAAACCCATCAGGGCTCTAGGTACCTCATTAAAATGGAGATCTGTCTTGAGGCTATGTGATCTGTGGTCACATCCTCTACCTGTGGAGGTGTTGGGGGCGATGCCCTTACATGACTGATGGCCACAGAATTATGGAGAGCTGAGGCCTCGTGTCAGGAGCTTGGAGTCTAGGAGCGTGGCAAAATGCCTACCGTCACCTGCTGGGTCACCGGGGTTTTAAACCTAGCTCAATCAGAAACCAGGCTGCCTTTAATGGTCCCAGAGGACATCACATTTAAACTGCAAAACCAACCGGGTGGTGGTGGCACATGTCTTTAATCCCAGCACTTGGGAGGCAGAGGCAGGTGAATTTCTGAGTTCAAGGCCAGCCTGGTCTACAGAGTGAGTTCCAGGACAGCCAGGGCTACACAGAGAAACCCTGTCTCGGAAAAATAAATAAAGAAATAAACTGCAAAACCACCTTCCATATTAGTTAGAGACTTACAGCTAAGTCTGCTCCCAGGCCTCTGCTAGAAGTCTCTAAGCTCTGGAAGTCCCCTACATCCCCTCTTGGATACTCTTGGCTATAGAACCTCCCTCTGGCACATTGCTCTTCTTGGTCATCCAGATAGTTCAGTCTTTAAACTCACGTAAGGGCAGTTTCTGTGTCTGAAAAGATGGGGTACCGTGGTTGCCACCTTCCAGACTCCTGGGGGCTTTCACCTCCAGGTTCTGAAATGAACCTTGTTAAGAGCAATGAGTGGGAGCTGAGAGTGTGGCTAAGCAGGAAAGTGCTTGGCTTGTGTGGGCAAGTTTGATGATTACTACTGCATGTGTGCATGAGTATGTACACACAGAGGCACACACACACATACCACTTACACCCCACCTTATACAGTGGTGTCAGTAGCTAAATCAGCAAGGTCCAGTTAGGGGGATACAGCGAAGTCTGCTCAGGGCCCTTATTTTCTGGCTTTAAAGAAATGGGTCTTTAAAGAACAGATAACAAACTCTTTACATTTTAGAGAAAAGTCACTTGGCCCAAACATGAAGTGAAACTACAAGGGCAAAGGCAAGCTGGGCCCCTGTGTACCTGGTTTCAGAGTTACACAGCAGCATGAGGCCCCAGCCTTGGCCAGGAAGGAGCTGAGCCTGTGGAACACAGCACTCAAGGTCAGGGTGGAGGGGAGGAGGGAAGGAGGATAGAGGGAGCTGCTGAGCAGAAGTGTGTAAGTGGGAGGATGCCAGGCCCTTGGGAGGGCGGAGGAAGAAACCATGGGTCACAGCGCCTTGTAGCTGCTCCATCCTTCCCTGAGGTCTGTACCGCTGTCCTCAGGTTCCAGACAGGGAACCTACAGCTCACATACAGGTTGTAAGACTCATCACTAGGGCCCCCCACCACTGCCCACATGCTACTTGTGATCTGAAAGTCATGGCTGGCTGACGTTTGGATTCTTGTGGAACTTCCCCAGTATTCTCCCGCAAAGGAGAAATAAAGTGGTGTGTTCTCTCTCTTCAACACACCAGCTCAGCCAAACCCCTGGAGAGAAGAACCCAATTTTCCTCCCTACGGATTCAAAATATGACTGGCTTTTGGCCAAAATCTGGGTGCGCTCCAGCGACTTCCACGTCCATCAAACGATCACCCACCTTCTGCGCACACATCTGGTGTCTGAGGTGTTTGGTATCGCCATGTACCGTCAGCTGCCTGCCGTACACCCCCTTTTCAAGGTACAGCCAGTCACGGCTCCACCTACAAGGAAAGAATATCTAAGAGAGTAGCTGGCATCCCAGGGTGTGTGCAGGTGGGGTGGTGATAGCTAGGAGTAGGTAGCAACGAGGGGACTGGGACAGACATTCAAGGGCCACGTCACAGGGGCCTGTCAGCCCTGATGGCCAGAAAGCAGAGTTTGAAAGGGCGGTTAAGTCACTTTCCTTCTCTTCCCTAGTGCCCTTGATTGTTGGGTCAACTATAGGCTAAAAAGTACTGCTGCTAAGCCAGGTGATGGCAGCGGTGGCACATGTCTTTAATGCCAGCACTTGGGAGCCAGAGGTAGGCAGATCTCTGAGTTCAAGGCTAGCCTGGTCTACAGAGTGAGTTCTGGTACAGCCAGGGCTATATACATAAAGGAATTCTGTTTAGAAAAAAACATATAACAAAAAAGAAAAAGAAAGAAAGAAAGAAAGAAAGAAAGAAAGAAAGAAAGAAAGAAACAAAGGAAAAGAACACTCGTGCTTTGGTCTCGTTATTGTAAATTAGGTCAAAGCAGGACTTCTGCCTTAGAGGATGATGGTCAGGATCTGTTCACAGTGTAGCAGAAGCAAGCACCAGGGCCCTTACTGCTAAGCATCACAATGGTGGCCACAGGCCTCCTAGAGCTGCTGGGCAGGAAGGTCTATACACTTCCTCTCTGGAGCCAGAGTGACCCTGCCTTGTGGGCTGGCCTGGGCTGGGAGTGCTGAGTGAGGATTGAGACCCTCAGTGAGATTTCTTCTCCACCCAGCTGCTGGTAGCCCATGTGAGGTTCACCATTGCTATCAACACTAAGGCCCGGGAACAGCTTATCTGCGAGTATGGCCTTTTTGACAAGGTGAGTGCGCTCTCTTCATGTGGAGCCTGGACAAGCTCTGCCTTGTGGCTCCATCCTTAGCTGAGGTCTGAAAGGGGAAACTCTGGCCCTTCCACCAACACTACAGCCAGCTCTCCTCCTCCCTGTGTTGTATGTCACCTTTTTATGTATCTCGTCCAGTTCTCGTGTCTGAGCCTCCTCCACACAAACCACTAACTTCTACCTTACAAGACACCTGTGACTTCTCCCACACTACCATATATCCCTGTCACCCTGCCTGTGACCTTCAGGGCATTTGAACAGAACTGCCCGATAACTGTCTACCCATGTCCTTGATGTTCTTAGTGCTTGGAAGCTGACTGGATGCCCAATGCTATGCTCTGCACAAAAGCCTGCTCTCTCTGTTGCAGCTCTACGGTGTTCAGTGCCACGTCATCCCATCATGGGAGTGGGAGCGTGGCCTGCTTAAAGCTGAAGAGCTCTCCCACTCTGCCTTACAGGACACAGGCTGGCCCTCTCTATGCCCAGCCACCCCACTGGCCTCCAAGTTCCTTACAGATAGGTCTGGATATGGGCAGCTATTGGGGAAAGCAACCAAACCCAGGCTCTCTGCTCTCTCACCAGGCCAATGCCACTGGGGGTGGTGGGCACGTGCAGATGGTGCAGAGGGCTATCCGGGACCTGACCTATTCCTCCCTGTGCTTCCCGGAGGCCATCAAGGCCCGGGGCATGGACAGCACCGAGGACATCCCCTACTACTTCTATCGTGATGATGGATTACTCGTGTGGGAGGCTATCCAGTCGTGAGTGTGACCAGGTTCTGTGGGAAGGGGAAACCTAAAGAAGAGTATGATAAGGCAAGCCTGCTCCTGGGTTGGCTGTTGCTGGAGGGAGGGGGCCGAGGATGTCCAAAGTCAGACATCAGAAACTGATAGGACTGGGAGAGGAACCTGGTGGACAGCCACTCCTGCTATCCCTCCTGAACCAGGTTCACAATGGAGGTGGTAAGCCTCTACTATGAGAATGACCAGGTGGTGGAGGAGGACCAGGAACTCCAGGACTTTGTGAAGGATGTTTACGTGTATGGCATGCGGGGCAAAAAGGCCTCAGGTAGGCTACCACGATTCCCTGCTTCTGACACAGGGCATGTGAGCATCTAAAAGTCATGAGGTACAGAAAGCAGGTGGCTCTGCTCCCAAGGGTACCCAACCCCTGCTCCCGGGGAACCAACAAGTCCGAGAGCTTCCCTCAGAGCAGCCAGCCTCCCTTTCTCTGAGTGTCTGGCAAAGTGTGGGTAGAGAGCCAGGATAGAGGCAGAGGTGGGCGTACCTCAGAGATGAGCTCACAGTCTATGGCTCTGTCTTAGGTTTCCCCAAGTCCATCAAGAGCAGGGAGAAGTTGTCTGAGTACCTGACGGTGGTGATTTTCACAGCCTCTGCCCAGCATGCAGCTGTAAACTTCGGCCAGGTAGGCCTAGCTAGCCCTTTCTGGGGGAGCACTGTCTTAGGTACCTCACTCCTAAGAACCACCTCCAACTCCACACCCCTGGCCCAGGCTCTTGCCCTACTGGCCCTCCCATCCCCATGCAGCCTCTGAGCCTGGAATCAGCAATAGCAGGCATGAATTCTGCAATGCACACCAGAGGCACCCATCAGGCTGGGGCAGTTGTAGGCTCTGGAAAGGAGGGAAAGGGTCTGAGGAGGGAAGCCTGGGGACCCTGGGAGAAAGGCAAGATGGGTAGCAAAGGAGGGGGACAATAGTGATATGGTGACATGTCAAAGGTGTGGCTTGGGAAACCAGGAGAGAAGAGGACCAAGGCAGGTGTGGTAGGGACAGGAGAGAGGTAGGTGGAGCCCACAGAAAGGGGTGGAGCCTGCTAAGCTGGTTCCTTATGAAGCAAGGAAATGTGGGCATGTGGATCCAGGGTGGGCAGCCACTGGGCTTTTGGGGCACTCATGCTGTTGGTGCTGCTCTCACAGTATGACTGGTGTTCCTGGATCCCCAACGCTCCTCCAACTATGCGGGCCCCACCACCCACGGCCAAGGGCGTGGTCACGATTGAGCAGATCGTGGATACTCTACCAGACCGTGGCCGCTCATGTTGGCATCTAGGTGCAGTGTGGGCCTTGAGCCAGTTTCAAGAAAATGAGGTGAGACCGGGCCTTGCTAGAAACGGTGTAGGTCACTTTAGTTTCAGCCCATTCTCCAGTCCATGGCTTTTGGGCTCTGACTCAAACTGGAAACCCACAGTCAAGAATCCTGATTTCTAAGGTGGAACTGCTAGAAGAGGGTGGGGGTGGGTTACTCCACCCCAGGTCCTCAGCCTGGGCCTGAGTCCAAGGCAGGCTGGCAGTAGGTGGTGCAGGCTCTGCCCCAAGTCAGCAGAGGGGTGTGTGTGGGTGGGTGTGATATCACCCCAAACCCCATACTCAGTTGTTGATAAATCTCTTCCATGTGGTTTCCTGGCACCCCACAGGGAGAATCAGAGCTCCCAAGTTCCATCTAGGTATGTTTAGGTATCCTTGACAGCTATGCTAAGTGAAGGTGCTGGTGGAAACAGCCCTTTGCAATGTCTCAGGGCTGTTCCCATCAAAGGGCCTTCAGCTTGTCCCAGACCTGCCAGTGTGCTGGTTCTGTGCTCAGTATGACAGACCAGAGGAGCTCTTCCTAGGAGACTAATTTCCTGGTCAACGGATGTCAAGTCTGATTTCTGCAAACTAAACCCCAGATCTCCCACCCCCTTCCTGCTGCTGCACACTTTGCAGATATTGGTGTAAGCATATTACCCTGCAGGATGCCCACCCTCCACCTCTCAATACCCTGCCTGTCTCAAGCCTTAAAAGGAAGATGAGAAAGATAAAGGGCAGGCCAGCACCCTATAGCCACAGAACTTCAGAGCTGGGAGCCTCCAGGTTCCCTTGCACCTTTCCTTGTCTTAAAAGCCACCAGGCAACAAGGAAGTAACCTCCTTTAAAACCTCCAACCTTAAGCCTTTCATAGGAAAAAGGGGGTGGCATTTATATAATCTAAGGTTTAGAAGCTTAATTTGCATATTTATGATATAAGTGTGATGTGTGGATGCATTAATGCTGTTCAGTTATGGCATCTGACCTATCACCCCAAACATGTCACTTCCTTGTGTAACATTCAGAATCTTCTAGCTTAGAGATATATACTACAGCATTAACTATTTACCCCACCATGCTGTAGAACATTACATGGCCTCCTTTGAATACACTAATTTGCCATTTTTCCTCCTCTCTGCTAACTTCGAGATGACGAGGCAGGACTTACTCTTTTGGTTAGGGCCTCACTATGTAGTCCTGGCTAGCGTTTGCCGCCTCCCAAATGCTGACATTAAAGATGGGTGTGTGCCAGTGCACCTGTTGGGACAGCAGTTCAGTATCCCTTATATATATATATATATATATATACATATATATATATATATATATGTGTATATATATATATATATAGTATTTGCATTTGCTTCTCTTGCGTAACACTGTGGCCTCCCGGCTCATCTATGTTCCAAAGACAGAACTTTGTATGGCCACGTAGTGTTCCATCATATGTGTATATGAATCAATCTCAGTGGGTAGCAAAGGTCAAAGGTGATAGAGTTGAGTAGTTTACCCCCCTTCTTCTCCTCCCAAAGGTAGCTTCTTAGGGTTGGACAAGGCCTACCAGTCTCTATGGCACCCTCTTAAACTCTCTCTCCATGTCCGACTCAGCTGTTTCTGGGCATGTACCCAGAAGAGCATTTCATTGAGAAGCCAGTGAAGGAAGCCATGATCCGATTCCGCAAGAACCTGGAGGCCATCGTCAGTGTGATCGCCGAGCGCAATAAGAACAAAAAGCTCCCCTACTACTACCTGTCACCAGACAGGATTCCCAACAGTGTAGCCATCTAAGGCCTTGCCTCCCTGCCCCAGCGGTTCTCTGGGAAGGCCAGTGGCTTTATTGGCCAGACCCCAGCTTGCTTGGCAGGCTGTAGAGGGATCTTCCAGCAGCTGGTGCCTCTTCCAAGCTAGCAGTGCTGCTTTTGGGCCCAGGTGCTCTGGTTGTAAACGAAAGGCTGTTCTAGGATGGGGAGACATCACAAAGCTTCAGCACATGCTACTTCTTCCTGTCTTCAGTGGACACAGTTCAGGAACCTCGAAGCCAGAGCAGAGATGTGCAGCTGTGTCCCCCAGCCCAGCTCAGTGCCTCTTCACTCCGTAGCAACAATGCATCAGAATAAGTGACAACTGTTCTAGCTGGGTCAGGGGTACATTATTCTATTTATGCTTCCTCTAATTGCTTGCACAAAGAAACTTCTTGGATTAAGAGTTTGTTATAAAATAAAGTTCATTTTAAACAAGTGTCATTCCACATGCTGCATTCCAGGCACCCTGACCCCCACCCCCACCAAATTCACTGTTCTTTTTTGATCATCAATAAAAAAAAACTGGCCTACAACCTCCCCCAACTGACAAGATCTTTGCCCTCACTCCACACCAGTGGCTCGTTCTGCTTTTGTAGACTCTACAGATATTTGGAACTAAACCCACAAATCTAAAGATCTGAATTTATGCTATAATCCATATATGAGTGAGAACACACAGCATGTGTCTGTGTCCAGGTCATGTCACTTAATATAGTGTTTCCATCCATTTACCTGCAGATTTTATGTTTCTTGGCAGCTGAACAAAATCCCATTATAAATAGGTAACACATCTTCATTATCCATTCACCAGCCAAAGGACATCTAGGCTGTTTCCTTGTCTCCGAGGTTGCCTTCATGAATGAATGCCAGGGCACCCACCTCATCTATTCCAATGCCACAGGCTAGCACAGGCATCAGTGTCTGCATCCCTTCCTCCTCCCTCCAGCCGGGCATCTTGGCTGATGCTTGATCTCTTAAGACAGGGTTACAAGGACTAAGTGAAGTAACCCAGACACTAAAAAATTATCACATGGATCTGAGCATCATCTCAAATCCTCTTCTACTCCCAGCCCTCTTACCTCTGAATCCTCTCTCCCTATGGCATTATTATGTTTTACTGATGTGTGGGCTGGAAAGGGTATCCTAGCTTCCACATTTGAAAACACTCTCATCACAAAATTCCTTTGTAAAGAAAGGCTTTATTGCTACCTTTAGACACCCCGTGTATAGCACAAATTCCCTGTACAGAGAATTATTCAAGCAGTAATACTGAGAGAAACAATGAACATACACAAAAAGATTTAAAAATTAGACATTTAGATTACTAGAAATTTTCCAAGAAATATTTAAAATGTGAAGTGCTTTTTAGAAACTACACTATACACACCAGTGTAAATTTGGTTTTTATTAACAATCAACTTGAAACATTGTATCTAAATGTGCACCAGTTACATGCCTTTATCATCACTCACTCCCCACACAGAGACAAGTGCCTTTTCTCTCCCTATGCTTTGGGCTTTCCTTGAGCTGCAGCTGTAAGCTGCATTATTTCAAACCAGATTTGAACAGGTAGTATTTCAAATATGCATGTGCATCTAACCACACCCACAGCTCTTCACCCTGCCCACACAGCCTTTCCCCTCCTGTCACTTAGATACTACCCCAGGCCTTGAACTATCCTATCCCCCACTGCTTGAGCCTGCACATCTGGGTCCACTTGGACACACCCACAGGTTTGGAAACTAAGCCTACATGACTGGAGAGTGTACTGAAGCCAGAAAGTAGAGACAGAGAGACCTAGACTAACAGAATGTTGACATTTCCAGGAAATTCTTCTGATACACTTGAGCACAACCCCCACTACTCACTTGTGGCAGATAAAGTCAACGCTGTGTGAATGGGTCTACAACATACAGGGTAAAGGCCAAGTTAGAGAGGGCTGCCAGGGACAGTCTGAGACTGCCTCCTTCTTCATCTGACCCATGAGCACAAACTCCCCTGGCCCTGAGGCCTCATCCTAGATCTGCTTGGTCCAGCTACATGCCACCTTCCCACTCCATCTAAGCTCAAAGTGAAGAGCAATGGGGTATACAGATAACCCTGCAAAATTACTCAGAGGCCAAGGAGAGAAGGACTAGGAGAGCCTGGGTAGACCCAGAGTTCTGCCAGATGCTTCACAGCCATGCCTTGCCAGTCTCCTGCACTGAGTCACCAATGTGTAGTTGTTTACTAGATCAGAGAACCTGTGGGGAAAATGAGCAAGGGTTGGCTGGCAGGGGAAGAAGGATGAAGGACAGAGTTCATCAGAGAAGCCAGAGAAGAGACAGCATCAGGCCTTCCTGAAATGAAGGAAACAACATGAGAGTCATGGTTCCAAAGCCACCTTATCTATGTGGGAGTTCAAGCCCCTGGGGCAGCTATGCAGAGACAACCCTCATTGAGGTATGCTCTCTTCTCTGCAAATGCCTCCATGTTCATGTGACTGCCCACCCACTGCTGGAGCATCATGTCACAGACAGATGGACAGGGTCAGAGACCCAGCCTCAGTAGCTGCTAAAAGGAATAGTCAGGGCTTAGTGGGCAGTCTGTAGCGGCCTGGTGTCCTCACTGAGTGTGAGTAATTGCACTTTGGGGCACAGTGAGCACAGGGAGGCTTATGTGGTCTGGGAGAGAGAGGGCAGGCTGACCTAAGGGGTGGGTCCATTGGATGATGGCTGGAAGCCCTGGCAGAACAGCTCCACAACTGAACTCCATGACTCCAGGGAGTAGACAAGGGGTAACAGGACAGAACTTGCTTCCACAGCCTTCTAGGCCCCACCTGCTTCTGAAAACTAAACATGGGGCTTCTACTAGAAACTACAGAAGATTCACCTTCGGTTTGCCTCGGTCTCTGAAGAAGACAGGTGAAGCAGCCAAAGCTCAGGGAGATGGACAGGACCCTAGGCATTGCCCTGGCCACCTCAGGAGAATCTGAAGACCCTGTAGCCAACAGCAGCCACTTGGATAGTACACTTCTGAGGTTCCTCTTGTCACATTGTGAGTTGACTATTGTCTGGCACTGTGACAATGGCCTTCAAGAAAAAAATGTTCAACAGACTTTTTAAAGGGACCATGGCCATTTTGCAGTAGTGATTTGGTTTTGTCTGTCTTGTGAAAAATAGTGCAAGAGGTAACCCCAAAGACAGAGCAGATCACATGTGGAGCTAAGGACCCTAATGATCCTGTCAAGTCTGGTTAAGGCAATAAGTGGGTGTGGGGCCAGGTCAGTGACACAGTGGCGATGCAGTTAGCCGACTGCTCATCCAAGGCCTCATCCCAGCCCTCAGCAGTGACTCCACAGAACTCTGTCAGCATAGTGGACAACAGAGGTGGATCAAAGGGGTGTCTCCAATGTGTGTCCACTCCATCTGGAGACATCTGTCAGTCAAAGGAGCATTTTCTAAATGCTCACCCTGATTCAGATCCATTAGACCTCAAAACCCTTCCATTTCAACACTCACAACATAGAAATGTACGGGTGGGCTTGTAAGATAGGACTTTTCAGGAAACAGGCTCAAAACCAGAGGAATTATACCCTTAGCATCTATTAATTCCCATGGAGTCTCAGACCTGTCTGTCTTGCTTTAAGTCTCGAGTCTTTTCTGGACATGGAAGGACATCTACTACTCAGAATATATAAGGCAGAAATGGTTTCAGTTAGATTTTGATGCAAAGAGATAACAGGCAATAAAAAGAGAACATTTCTAAATGTGACACGCTTTTAAATATGTCACTCCCATTAGACACAGAAGTTCCAAAATAAAAACTTCCATAAAGTGCTGCTTGCTCAGTGAGTCACACACCAGCAGACACAGCGCCTCAAGGCCTTATCTGCCCCAGAGCAAGGTGGCAGCATCACCGAGGCAGGGGCTGGTGTTTGCAGGCACTGCTCCCTTCCCACCCCAGCTCTCCTTGGAGTGAGGACTATTCCCAGCAGCAGCAGCAGCCCTCCCATACTATGCTGCTCTGTCTTCTGGGGACCCTCCATCACCTGTCTCCCCCATGCTGCTCTGTTCTCTGGGGACCCTCCATCACCTGTCTCCCCCATGCTGCTCTGTCTTCTGCTTTAGCTTTTCACTTCCATAACCCGCTCTGGACCTCAGCCAGCTCCTCATCATGGATATATGGGGTCTCCCACCTTCCCAGACCACAGAGAAGCTTGGCAGAATGGGACCCAGTGGTACCCGCCCCACAGGAATTCTAGGACATTCACACCAAGGAGGGTTGAGAAAAAGAGAGGCCACTATAAATTGTCACCTGCCCAGTCTATGCTATTAAACGACAGAAGGAAGGAACACAATTGGCAGTAAACAAATCCCTTCAGCTGTTGATGGACATCAAGAAAATGACACTCTCACATGGTCAGACATAAATAATTTCTGCTCCAGTGTCTTCAGGCTCTGTGCAAGAAGAATTTGTGGTGGAATGACACATTCCATGTCCTTCTTTATTTTCAAGGGTGGGCTCTGTTAGTGCAGACTTTTCAAAAATATTCTTTTTACTTGTTTCTGGACAGTTTTGAACATAGATCACTCTATTATAAGCCTTGAGTCTTTTCCATAACTGTAGGTACACCTTGCACTGAACATACATAAAGAGAAGTCCTCCGGTGAAGCCGATGGCCACAACTACCAGCTTAGTCCAAAAAGGCCACTCTAGGATTCCTGCAAGGGGAGACTCAGTTAGCTCATCAGAGGTCTCATGTCAGAGGAAGTAGGACAGAGCTTGTGAACTCCCATAACCACTCTGTACATTTCTGACTCATCAAATCCTCCCTCCCCAAAAAGAGCAGGAAGTGCTCTCAATGTAGTTTACCCTGCTCTCTTAGGAGTCTCAAATTTCATCTCTGGTCACTGGCTTTGAAGACACAGAGAAATACCTAAAGGGATGCTGGGTGTCTCCTCCTCAGTATTCACCCTTTACAAAAACTCGGGTGTTTGTGGTCTGAGAGAAACAGAGCTCTCTAAATCCCAGAACCTCAGGCCCCAGGACCACTATGCAGTACTCACCTCATGGCCCATGCACTCACCTGTTACCTGACCCTGTTTGATCTCTTCTGCTGTGCGGTCAATGAGCACATACAAAGACCAGACCACACATGTTATAGCAATGACATGGAAGGTCACTGAGCACATGATCTTCCTGCGCTCACTGGCAGTCATCTGTAACTTCTCCCACTGGAAGACAACACAGAGATGTGAGGCTCAGCCTCAGACCAAAGGATCACAATGGGAGGGAGGGAGCATTGCCCACAGCTACGATCAGCTTTCCTTCCCTCCCTCTCCTAGGCCAGATCAATTTCCCCAAACACCCAAAACTACTTTAAGCCACTTGGCTTCAGTGAGGTAACAGACAGAGCCAACTTTCTGTGCAATGTTCTGGCTGGTCTCTGAGGCAAGCAGAGACCGCCCATGAGCTAGTCTCTTATTCCTGTAGTCAGACAATGAAGAGCTTGACAAAAGAAGCATGTCAGCTGAGCCCCAGTGCTATGGTCAGGTCTGTGCTAACTGACACTGATGACTGGAAGAAAAGAGATGACAGCACAGCACACTAGGAATGGGTTACATCTGTGCTGGGAAGGGGAAGGGCAGAAGGCTCTCACTCTGGTCCTCTGCTACTTTGGCAGCAACAGCTTGAGATCAATGCTTAAGAGTTCCTGGTACAAGCAGCTCTGCCAGTGCCATCTCTCTAGGAGCTCATTAACTTACTCCAAACACATTGGCCTAGTCATTTACTGGTTCCCAAATCAGAAGAAAAGACATAAAAGTAGAAAGAAGAAAGTGTGAACATTTTGCGTATCTTCTGCTAATGATGGATACAGACTATCAGGCTAAGCTGCAAACAGAGCTTCATTAATGATCTATGCTATCCAAGTGTTACATCATCATGTGACAGATTAGCAGAGTAGGTCCCAGGAGACTTTGACCAGGCAAAGCATTTTCTTGAGCAGTTTGCACCTGCCTTCTCCAGCACCAAACTGCTTCCTGTTGGGGTTGTAGAAGTACAAGATTCCTGAATCAGCACCTTGTGTCTTCTGCACCTGGGTTCTCACTCTTTCCTATGATACCTATGGTCAACCCCATCACACTCCTGCAGTGCTCACATTCACCCCCTCAGTGGGTACTTTTCTCCACAGGCAATCTGGCCCCTTTAAAGCCTGTTCACTCTGCCTGCAAATCTTATACTCTAGGGAGAAGCACTCCCCAAGCCAAACCATCTACAATGCCCCTCCTCCCATGAGACTGCCCCATGAGGATCACTTCTTTCTCTGTGTGCTCCACTGCCAGGTAACTTAGCATTTAATCAGCCCCATAAATCTTGTTTTCTAGCAACTTATATATTAATGCTTTTGACACAGCAGGAGCCTTTTTTTCTCCTTCCAAATATGACCTTTTGTGCTGGGCAGAGAGAGAGAAATATGAAACTGACAAGTATGGATGGGAAGCCAGTGCCAGGAAGGCAGCAGTGACTTGGGGACTTCCTTATGTAGGAATCCTTTCAGCTAGCACAGACATACACAGATTGTGCTGAACTAGACTGAGGGTTGGAGAGAGACATTCACCACTAAGTGTCCTAACAAGAGACACACAAAACAGTTGAACACATAAGAAGTTAAATGCTGAGCAAGATGTCACAGGATAGTTGGTGGTCAAAGGAGAGAAGAGAATAAGAAAACAGTCTCAGTGTGAAGGAAAGAGAAGCATCATGAATGAAGGTCAGACCTGAGACATTACTATCAGAAATAAGGATCTACAGCAAGAACTCCAGCCCTGATTTCTAAAGCAGTGAACACAGCTGTCCAGGTAGAGTTTGAAAGAACGACTCTACAAGCACCCACACCCTTCTCACGTACTTTCCTCAAAGGTTTCAGCTTGGTCTCCATGATGAACTCGTACTTGCAGAGTTCACAGCAGCGTGTGTCAGAACTCTTGATCCACTGCTGCAGGCAAGCCTGATGCACAAAATGGAGGCTCCCTGTACAGTGGCAGGGGGTGATCAGAGGGCTCTCATCATCTCCTTCACAGTGGCAGATCCTGTGGTAGAAGGAAACCTAGTCAGTAAAAGAAGGGCCTCTAAGAGGAATGATGACGCTGTACCAGAAGGCAAATTCTTCCACAAACCAAAGTTCAGAAATGAAAACTGCAACAGTGACTGTCAGCACAGAGACACACAAGCACAAATGAGAATAATCACGATTAGCTGAACATCAGCTTACCACAGTAGCAACGTCAGGATGGCAGTTGGCAACGGAAAGGGAAGAACGATACAAAAAATGACAAGATCGGCATTTTTAGGGAAGACTTCAAACTTTCAAAGATAAAAATTTAGGCAACAATAAAGACACCTTCCAGAACATAAGACATTAGAGGGAAAAATTTCTAAGTAAACCAAAACAAGCACTCTCACCTCCAAAACACTACAGTGGCTTAAAAGGCTTGCTTGATAGTGAAATCACACCCTCAAGTCACATGCATAACAGCCACACCCTCCCACCCTCTCTTGGAGACTGAGCAGAGACCAAGTTCTTTGTCTGCACTTAAAACTCACCATGGTTCTGCAACTTCCTTTCTTTTGGGGGACGCTCAGAGCACTGAGTGAGAATTATTAAAGCAGTCATTATTCCCAAGGAGTCATCTTGGATTCAACCACTAACCTCCAGGAACTTAGGCTTTTGAGAACAGAGATGTTTTCCAACAGCTGGGCAACAGGTAGAACAGCTGTTCTGAAGAGGGCCTGGCCCAGCCTGGCTAGAGTGTTGTGTTACTTGTTTCAGGAACAGGTTTTCTGATCCAACAGTAAGAAATGTAACAGCAGACACTGAGAAGGGAAACTGAGGGAGGCACAGCACCTGGGACAGATGAGACCAACGAGGATGCCATACAGGAAGAGAGAGTTAGGAAGAAGATTCTGAACTTGGACAACACCCCTAAAGTAAGAGGGAGGCCAGGAGGGATGGCAGGGTGTGGTGGGCCACTGGAGAGCAGCCCCTCCCCCACTCACAGGGCAAGCTAGCAAGATGGAGGTACTATTCCCACACATTCAGACAAACCCTGTTTATTTTGCTGAGAGGAGTCAGCATGGCCTTTAATATGTGTAGTTTCTGTATCTTATGAAATTAGCTTCCAAATGGTGTCACTATATGGAAAACACAATTTTGCTCTATAGCAGGCAATAGATGTCTTGCCACTTCACTTTCAAGAAACTTCACATATTAAATCAAGGTAAGGTTCTGAAGGGATTAGCAGAAACAGCCAGACGGTGGTTCCAGGCAAACCAACCTGCAAGCATCCCCTGAAGTAGACACGGGAGAGATGGGAGTGCATTTTTCAGAGAGCAGAGAAGGACAATCCAGATCACTGTCCTTCTCTACTGAGCAGAGGGGTGCACGCAGGACCCTATTCTTCAATTTGGCAGATGATGTATCCTCAAAGACGTCGTCATCTCCCATTTCATCAGAACAGAAGTCCGTGCTCCCTGCCAGCCAGCTGGAGGACTTGGCAGTATGCAGATGGCTGGCATGGCTCTCCAGCTCATGAAACCTATGTAGGCTGCTGGCACTTGAGCCACGGGAGAGTGAGAACAGGTACCGGAGTAGTCGCTGGCTTCTCAACCTGACCTCGCCATCAGCTTTCTCCTCCAAAAGTGGGATGCGCACGCTTCCCTTGCCAGCTTCCCTCTTTGAGACAGCTGAGTGGTTGGTAGAAAGGGATAAGATAGGAGAGTGTTTGGAATGGCTGAGGGGTGGGCAGTGCTCTGCTTTTTTTTCTTTATGATGGAGCCTGTTCTTTTTGAGAGATGAACCTTGAGGAAGTACCAATTTCCCTTCAGAACAAGTTCTTTCCATATAGTCAAAGCTTTCCAAAGTATCCTGGGTCTTCTCACCCACATCACTTAGTGACTTTGAGAATCTGAGTGCTCTTCTGGCCTTAGTATTTTTAGCAGGTGTCAAGACTTGGTCCCAGTCTGAACCAAAGAGATTTTTCTTTGATGCCTGTAATGTGTCTTTACAGATAACTGTCACAGTGAGCCCTTGTGTCAGAGAACTCTGGCATGGAGGAGCTTTCAAGACAACAGCAGACTGCACGGGACTGTAGTGACAACACTCAGAAAACACTGCACTGGAACTGCATGCAGAACAGTGGAATAAAGCACAGAAAGGAAAAACAAGTTTAAAGAGAGCAGACATCAAAGTGGGGAAATGAGACTGTACTGTAACTTGGCTAGCAAACAGCACATAAAACCAGGCTGTTTAGACCAAAGGTGGAATGATCAAGCAAATGGAAAACTGAAATTTCTGGGCCACCACAGGCCACAGGAACATGTGAAGCAGAGCGTTACCTGCAGATGTCCTGGTTGGATGGTGTGACAGAAGTGCGAGAGAAGGCAGACACTGGAGCCGTCGTGGATGGAGGACTACTCCCAGCCTGCAATGACACACCTTCAGTCAGTGTTTATGAAGAAGCCAAGAGACCCAGACATACTGTCTCCTTGTGAATGGCAAAGGATAGAAAATCAAATAACATCTGCTATTTCCCACTGCTTTGAGAGGAATATGTATTAGGTTCTTTGTTGTGTTTTGTTGAGACAAGTTCTCATTTTGTAGTTTTGGCTAGTCTGAAACTCACTATGTAGACCAGGCTGCCCTGAACTCACAGGGATCAGCCTGCCTCTGCCTCTGCCTCTCTGCCTCTCTGCCTCTTTCTGCCTCTGTTTCTACCTCTGCCTCTGCCACAGGAGGGCTGGGATTAAAGGTGTGCACCATTATGCCTGGCTGGAATAATCATTAGATCCCTACAAGTCCAGGCAAAGCAATTCTTAATTTTCACTTGCAGAAAAAATAGAGCTAAGAGATACTTTGAGACCACGGAACATCACTTCCAAGCTCTGAAGATTCTGCAGCCTTTCCCCCTAAGCATATAAACTTAATTACTTTATATGCAAATTAGGAAACTGAGTCCAATAAGGCACTCTACCAATGTGAAAGAAAGTATGCAAGGTGTCTTGTCTTCGCCTAGTTCCTGAGATAACTCTCCTCAAGGCTGGCAAGTGGTTCTCTACCTGCCCACTTCACACATAAACCCAAGTGCTGGGCCCCCAAATCTTACTGTCCTGTATCAACTCTGGGCTCCAAGGATCCTGTGGCTAAAGAGAAGATGGAGCAAAAGATACTAAGTATAACCTTGGAATTGTGAATTAAGGAACATACTTAAGAAATTTAAACTTAAGAAAGCTAATAGGACACAATATGGCCTATGAGCAGTGGTGAACAAGCCAGAAGGAGGGGAAAGATCTAGACAGGATTTATCACAGTGAGAAGTGGATGGAAGAAGAGCTGAGAAGGATGTAAAACCTCTGCGACTCCTGGGTTTAGCAGCACTCATTCTCTAGCCTTCAGGGCCCTGGCCCTTTACATACCTTTGCTTTATTGACAATGATGACACATGCTAGGTTATGGAATCTGTGAGGCTTTGCTGTTGTACAAATCCCACGGGACACTTCCCAAGCCCTAGATGGCACAGGCCAGTTACTCCATCCTGAGCTGCAGCTAATGAGATGGGTGAGGCCGCTGGTGGTGTAATGCAATGTACTGTTTTACAGTACTGCCTTTATCTTTAGTACCTCTTTTATTGTCTTCCTATGTTGCTCAGCCCTCAAACTCATGGTCCTCTTCTTTCAACTTCTCACATGCTGGGGTTACAGTGTGTGCCACCATGCCTGGCTTATAGCAGGAGAATGCACTCTAAACTAATGATAACTATAGTAAGCAGACCAGTGATAGAACTGTTGATAATTATACCTGGTTTATGAACTGTACTTCTATGGAACCACAGCACAGTGGATTTGTACCAGTATCTACACAAACACATGAGTAATGGAGCTGTACAATGTATTCAGAAAGCTAGTGTTACTGGAGGAATCCTCCAGTGCATTGTGATCTTATGGAACCACTGCCATAACTAGTCCACTGCTGCTTAAAACACCATTGTATGGCACACACCTATGAGTACACCCGTGCTTCCTTAGAACAGGGCCTGAGTGACAATCTGTTGCATGGAACCCAAGTTGCAGGAAACAAAATCATGTTCCTTGAGTAAGTTCCCATCACAGTTCAACCTTACCTAGAACTTGCCCTGGGTTTCCAGAGAGCCCACAATTCTCAGAGTGAGAACTAGCCTCACTTTCTAAGTGTACCCTAGGAGGATATTCTTATCTTGGCACTCTACCAATGGGACATCAGGTATCAAACGCAGCACTGCCATGCCACAAAAACTGCCCTCTGTTCTGCATTATCAATCCCCAAGCATACCAGCCTAGAAAGAAGTCGTATAACACAAAATTAAATATCTCTAACTCAACTTAATCTCAAGAGAAGATACATGTTAATAGGATGTAAGTGTACAGTGAAGTCACTCAGTCAACACACCTGAACCATCAGTGCATCTCTATGGTCCATACTGTCTACAGATTCCGTGGTGGAGAAAAACTAGTTATTTGGGAAGAGAACCTCAACTGAGAAAATGGTTTTTCCAGACTGACCTGTAGACAAGTCTGTGGAGGATTTTTTTTTTTTTTTTTGATTAATGAGTGAGAGATAAAGGTCCAGACCACTGTGGCGGTGCCACCAGTGGGCAAGGTAGCCCCAGGTTATAATAAGAAAGTAGGCTGAACAAGCCATGGGGAGCAAGCCCGTAAGCAATGTCCTTCCATAGGTATGCTTAACCTATCTCCAGGTTTCTCCCTCACTTGAATTCTTGCCTTGGCTTCCCTGTGTGAAGCTGTATGGAAACTGTAAGATAAAGAAAACCCTTTCCTCCCCCAAGCTGCACAGTTATAGACTTTCTCAGAGCAATAGGAAGCAAACTAAGATAAAAATTGGTACCAGGATCACAGGGTATTACTGTGACAGATCTGACCATTTTGTTTGGGGAAAGATTGTGAAAATGTTTGCAACTTTGGGATAGAAAAGCCATTAAGTACTCATAAGTTAATGAGCTAAAAGAATGCAGAGATCTGTTCAGAAGATGGTTCATTGCATACTCTGAGTTGAGAATCTGTGTTTTCTGGTCAGCCATGACTGAAGAACAAGCTGTGATCCACAAGAGAGCAGAACTGCTGAAGTAAGACTTCTGCTTTACTGGGACAATTAATGCTTGAGCTAAAATATCAGCAAGGATTAGAAGAGACCAGCATCATTAAAGTGAAAGCTTTGGGGAAGCATTCCCTCATGATGAGCACACAGAGTTGTAGTCCAGAGATGGACAAGGCTACAACTCAAACTAGTAGCTAAACTTAATATATATAAGAATCTCAGCTCTGGACAAAAGCCGAGGCTTGGCATTGTGTAAATCCAGGAGAGGTCACTGATGAAAGTCAAGTCTCAGTTGCAGAGGAGATCCCAGGATTAAAGGAGGCATGGAGAACATCTATAGCACTATCTAGCATGGTCAAGGTCCCAAAGAGAGGCCATGAGGCCGTCAGTATAGATGTGGCCTGTAGAGACCACAGCACACATTGGAGATGCCAGGACTATGGGATGACTAACACAGACAGCAGCAGGCGTGCAGTGTGGCTAGAATGACCCTATAAGTCAAGCTGTAATTGCTGATGATGGCAGAATCAGAAAAGTGGGGCAGCACAAAGCCCTTTGGAGCTAAAAAGACTGTAAGTTCCAGATTTCAGACATTGGGCTACTTAAACATCTATACTTGGGTTTTGTTTCAATAGGTATTTTAAATAGACTGGATATTTTAAAGAGACTGACCTTCTAATGTGTTTACATTTTTGAACGACCAAGGAACTTTTAAAATTATACACTATGCTTTATTAGTACAATCGTAACATGGTATCTTGAGGATAAAAAAGAAAGGAAAGGTTTTGGTTGAGTAGTGATGTGTTTGTATGTGAAACTAAGAAGGGATCAATTGTACTGATTAGTTTTTTGTCACTTTGACACAAGCTAAAGTCATCTGAGAAGGAGGAGCGAGTGGGGCCAGCAGAGGTCCTGAGTTCAATTCCCAGCAGCCACACACATGACGGCTCACAGCCATCTGTACAGCTACAGTGTACTCATACATATAAAATAAATAAAATAAATCTTTTTTAAAAAAAGTAAACAAAGCAAAGAAAACCAAAAACAGCCAACCAAATTCCCAAACAATGACGACAACAGAGGAGCTGTGGGTGCAGCATGATAGGATTATCTGCTCACAGCCTCGGGTACAGTAGTTCTACACTCATTATGGTTGCTTACAGGATGTAGTTCTGTAGAATGTATGTTCATATGCAGAACCCAACTGTTTGCTACTTGACACTCAAGGCCTCATGGGTGTCCCATCTCACAACCCTTCTCTAGCCTTAGGCCCCTATGCTGTGTGTGACTCTCTAAACTCCCTTTTTGTGATCGGCCATGGAAACTCTCTCCTTTTAAGTATTCAGAGCATTTCACTAAGGCTATGTGTACAGTCCAAGCTTGTCTCTCTATTCAAAGGCAGCTGTGCTGTATGACAATGGGAAAGCATGTCAGGCTTCCGCAGACAGGGTGGCACACACTGGAGCTCAGGCTTGCACAGACAGGGTGGCACACACTGGAGCATGGGATTTTAGGAATCCTGTTTATCAGAGTACCTTTTAATTTCCTTCCCAGGAAGTTGCTAAAGGTTACTGTCCTCCCACTCCAAACTAAAAAGTAGTGATTTGCTCCTAACCACCCTCTCAGTAGACCTTACTCATAAAGTAGACATGCCATACTTGGTGTTTTAGTCATTCAGAGATGCAGACTGAGACTATGTCTCAGAAAACGTGCAGTTTAGTGAAATCACTCTGGGAAAGCCATTGCTCCCTTCTATAAATAAATACCCAGCTGTATCCAACCTGAACAGTGAGCCACAATTAAAGAAGAGGTTGCCCTGTGGCTGTTCTGATACATACACTGGGGCTCTTGCAGGAAGGCCGTGCCAAGAACCAGCCTCGCAAGAACAATTAACTAGCCTGGCCATTAAAAGTAAACAGATACAATATAGAATTCATGGGGGAGAATGCATCATAAAGAACTTCTGAATACAAAAAGTATTCGCATTACAAATGACTCAATGCTGCCTAGCAAGAAGCACAAACACTGGGTTCTTCTTTGCTGGCCTGTTGGCGCTCAGTCATGTGGACAGCAGTATGTCTCCAGTATAATGACAGGCACAGGCACAGTATCAAGAAGGAAAGCTGAGGCAGAAATGCTTTCTTAAGACTTGCCTTCCTAAAGTCTCTGCAGCTGGAGTCTCAACAAAATAATACACGTTTAGAACAAAGAATACTGAAGGCAACAATTTCTGAGCAAAGAAATCTTCATAACCCAGAAACTAAAGTTGTGACCATATACAGGCTCCAATTCCTCAGTGTTGGGTTTGCACGAAGGTCTCTGTTTGCATCTGTATCACTCAAAAGGACCCTTTACTATTGTTAACTTTCTTTAAACAGTTAATTTTTCGCTACAAAAAAATTAATTCTTACAGAGTTTTAGGGTAGTGGCAAAAAGAGGCTTTCTGGCTCCAAAGTCCTCACTGTGCTCTGGGACCACTCCATTGAGCATGACACCAGGCAGAGCTTAATCACATCGGGTTAAGGATCTGAAGATACAGCTCTGTCAATAGTCAAGTATGAGGACCTGAGTTGCATTCCTAGAGCCTACATGGCGGGTGGGAAGAAGTTTGGTTTTATGGTGCCCACTTCTAATCCCAGCACTGGAGAGGTGGAACCAGATGGATCCTGAGGTTCACTAGCCAGCCAGCCTGCCTCCTTGGCAAGTTCCAGGCTAGTGGGAGACTCTATCTCAAAAAACAAGGTGGACAGCTCCTGAGATGCAACACCCAAGGGTGTCCTCTGGCCTCCACATGCACATGCACACACTTGTACACATGTAAGTGTGCACACACACTAAATTACCTATCAAGTCGAGCCACAAGCCTGCTGCAAGGATCAAATAAAACGAGAGGAAAGGCAGGAGGGTCATGCACAGCTGCAGGCCTCACCTTTGCTAGGACAGACCCTTTCTCTCAGTACAGCCCCACCTACCCTCCTCAGGTTGGGAGCTTCTTTCTGTACAGACTTCTTGTCTTGCCAGCCTTAGTTCAAGGGACATACAACTCCAAGATTAAACCACAGGCTGAGAATGCTGCCAGTGAGAACACAGGACTTACACTAGACCCAATGCTCCAAAGTCAGCTGAATCTGAGGTGGTAAATAAAACCAGCCATTTTAAAGTTCACACCACCCCTCTCCCTAAAACACACACATTCTCTGGGTAAACACATATCAGCCTCAGGTTTTCATACATATAGGGCAGGCAGCCTATCACTGAGTAACTTCCAACATGTCTCAACACAAACGGAGGCTCTCAGGCTGCCTTAAAACTTCACCAGCCTCAGCAGACTAGGGTGCTCCCAGCAGTCTGTCTTACTCAGTCCTACACCCCATGCCTTCTCTCTCTGCAGATGCTCCTATACTCATCTGCATGGCTGGCTCTGCCTTGGGTTTTCTTAACCCTCCTATCCAATATCTTTATACCTGGTTCATTTCTTCTATTATATCTAAGAATTATGAGGATGGAGAGATGACAGTGGGTAATTTTGAATCCCCAGCATTCTTGTAAAAAGCTAAGCATGCTGTACACTTGTAAGCCCAGTGTTTGGGATAAGGGACAGTAGATCCCAGAAGCTCAGTTGTTAACCACTCTAACCAAATTTGAGCTCCAAGTTCAGTGAAAGAACCTATCTCAAAACAATATAAGGCAGAGAGCAAAGGAAGAAAATTCTAGATGTCGATCTCTAGCCTCCATCCATGTTCACACAGCACATACAATACACACACATGCTTATGAGTAGATGCTTCTAGAACAATATGTCAACTGTGAATCAACCCTGTTTAAACATAATAACTAGAAAATATTAACAGAAGCCAAACAAGTCACGGCTCAAATTCAGAGATATGCTTGCCAACTAACATACTAGAATAACTAAAGAGTTTAAATATGTCCAGTCTAACGCCTACCTTAGAATGTTTGATTAACAAGGAGTATATGATGCTCATGGTATTACAACTACAATTTTTCAGATCTCTGAAAATAGACTAGAGTGAAGTGCTGGCCTTCTGCCACTATGGGATTAGAGAACCCCGAGGAGGCATCCATATCTCAGGTTTTTATTTCCTTCTCACTAAACCAAATGCTGGGAATCTCTCGTACCAGAAATATGTGTCACCTGGAATAGGGGTTCACAGGGTCCCTTGGGGGCAAAATAACATTTGTGTATTTGTGCTTCGGTGCTGCCTTTTATAAGCATATTATATGCATAAATTAAAATTACACCAAGAAATATGAAACCTTGTCAAGATCCAACAGCACAGGCTCCTGTGATTTGCTGACCTAGGCCAGTTCCTGGCATCTAAGGCAGTTCCAGTTGGCAGAGTGTGTTCAAGCCTTCCCAGGGAACTACAATCTTTCTCTGTAGAATGTAAGGTTGAAGGACTCACTGGAACAGATTTACCCAAAGCAGGCTCATGGTTTCCAGACATCCAGATTGGGTGCCATGACAGTTACTGCTGCCTTCTATCAGCTACCTGAAAGCTGAGACTACCCAGTGTGTGTGTGTGAAAACTATCTTTCTACCACAGTTGAGCTCCATCCTGGCTAACTCTTCCCTTCTGTTTTAAGCATTCCCTTCCTATCCACACCTTCCCCAAGCAGCTTTTCAACCTTGGGTTTCTTGTCAGTCTCCTCTTTTCTGGGCGTCCTCTCCATTGATAAGTATCATATGGAAATCTTTCTCAGCCAAAAGCAATGTCTAGGATACAGTCCAGTACTGGACAAAATCTAAGTTCATGCAATTGCCATGAAGACTGTGTTAGCACTACCTCTGTCCTGGAACTCACTCTGTAGACCAGGCTGGCCTTGAACTCAGAAATCCACCTGCCTCTGCCTCCCAAGTGCTGGGATTAAAGGCATGTGCCACCATTGCTCAGCTCAAGGTCAAATCTTATAGTGGGGCAAGAAAGACAACCTGCAAGTAGTAGGATCTCAGTGGCACAGGACAAGAAGCCATTTTTTCTGAGTCTGCACTTAGTAAGGTGCTGCTCCACTCCGCAGTGATAGCCCGACAGGAAGAGGCTCTCAACCACAGTGCCCCAAATCCCCATCTCAGTAAGAGCTGTCTTATAAAGTGGAAGCATTATGACAACTGGGTAGTGACAATAAGTTCCTTGGTTATGATAGATTGAGGAACATACTGTATAATAGTTACATTTTAATTTCAGGTAGAAACTAATCAATGTGATTTCTAAGTAAATGTGATTTCAGATATTATAAACCAATGTAAAATTCTGAGTTCTCAAGTTACTTGATAGCAACAGAGGAAGCCTAAGGGTGCAGTGAGGTAAATACAATGTATCTGCTGAGCATGTCTTCAAGTTGTGCTGGCCTGTCAGCCTAATGAATCCTTGGTAAGGTGAAAAGAGCCAGGGCTAAGTGGGTCCAAAAATACAGAAGCATGTCCTAGTGGCGCTCCCCCCTTCAACAAAACATGTCTTTTTGAGGGGACCAGTCTGCTTTGTTTGTGTGTTTGAACTTAACTCTATACAACAGGCCTTTCTGGCCTGAAGCTCATTATACAGTTCAAGTTAGCCTTGAATTCAAAACAATCCTCCTGCCTCAGTCAGGTACAAGCCACCATGCCCAGTTCTCTGCTACTCCTTAAAACAACCAAACCCCTCTGAACTTACAAAAGACTTTGTTATACATGGCTATAAAGATGCTAACGGATAGAGCAAATCATACCCTAGAGGAGATGATGCATTACACTTTTAGTTTAAAAACCTATGTTTTGCTAATAACAGTTTCCTAATTGGTGTATATCCATTGTAAATAACTGAAGTTTCACATGGACACTTAAATATAGGCATATAATGAACTCTGAGCATACCCTCCACCTGCTCTCCCCATTCTCACCTCTGCCCACCCCTTGTCCTCTCCGTTCTCCTACAGAAGATCACACCTGTACTCCATGTCATATGCATGCCATATTTTTTCTAGCTATATAAAGTCTGGGATCTACAAATGAAAGGTGACATTTGTCTTCCTAACACAGACTTAATATGCTTGTGCACATCTTCCAAAGGAAGCACTATTCTTTTTTTTCTTTAAAAAAAAAAAGTGTCTTTAGTTTTATTTTTATGTGTGTGTCCTGGTGTTTATGTCTAAGAGTGCAGTGGTTGTGGAGACAAGAGAACACCGGATCCCTGGCAGTAGTAGTAACAGGTGGCTGTGAGAGGCTCTATGTGTACTAGGAACAGAACTCCAGTCCACAGGAAGAGTAGTGGGTTTGAATCTGAATCTTTTATTCTATTTCACTCATCTCCAGGCCCTGTGCTAATGTCTAACCTAAAATCAAGACACAGTGGTGCCTCCCTCCAACACTACTCTTCTGCTCAGAATTGCTTTAGCGACTCAGGGACTTTTGTACTTCCATATGTATTTTAGGATTTTGTTTCTATTTCCATGAAAACAATATATATGCTTTCATAATATTAAACAAGTTTATTTCTTGTGTTGGCTGTAATCTTCCTGTTTTGATTAATACACATGTGTTTGACCCTAGTTATAATGATTTAAAATCATGGTCTAAAACCACAATTCCTTTTATACCTAACAATTCTGATGGACTTTACATGTGACCTAAAAGTCTCCTTCACTTTCCAGCATTTTAATCTAGTCTTGTCTGTATGAAGCTGTAAATGCCCTGAATCATCCAAATCTTTTCTCCTGGATTTGGAGGATTTTCTGCTAGGATTTTTTTCTGAATATGTTATTTATACCTTTAGCCTAAAGATCTCTCCTTCTATGCCCAATGCTCATAACTTCAGTCTTTTGATGGTGTCCAATACATCTTGTATTTTATACTTTATTACTTTATCGGTGTCAATATCGGTGTAAATGTTCTAATCAATCTACGTTACCATACATTCCTGATACTCTATTTTTCACTGAATCCAATCCAAATTGGTGAGCTTTACAAACTGAGTATTTCATTTCTAAAATGTTCTAAAATTTCAGTTTGATTTTTCAGTATTTCTATAGTTTTGTTCAATTCTTCTTTCATATCCTGCTCTGACCTTATTTCATTCAGCTCTTTGTATTCTCTCAGTTCATTCAAAAGTTTGTAATTTCTTTGATTTTATTCTATATTCTTACAATTATTCTTCTGGATTCTTTGTCTGGAATTTCATCTAATTCTCGTGCACTGGAATCTAGTAACAGAGGGCATATAGTTTTTCTTGCTTCTTATATCTCTGTACTTGGGGCTTGTGCATCAGGATTATTTCCTTGGCTGGGTTTTTAATCAGCTATATTTTTTTGAGTTGAGTTGAAATATTTGCAATGCTCAGGTGTGACTAGTTTATTTATAGTAGTTTGCTAGCTAAATTCCCAGTTTACATGCTCTGGGAACTAAGTGTAATACCCTACATTGCCTCAGAATGTAGAATCACAACTACTAGATCGACCCACTATGAAAACATAACATTGCTGAGGTTTTTAACAACTCATCACTTCTAACTTCAATAACTACCAGGAAAAAGAGCACGGCAATAAGGATTGTGGTAAGGTACTAATTACCTGTCAGGCAGAGGGTCACTCAAGAGGCAGAGGCAGGAGAATCTCTGTGAGTTTGAGGTCAGCCTGGTCTATAGAGTGAGCTCCAAGTCATCCAATGCTACACAATGAGACTCTGTCTCAAAAAAAAAAATGGCTAAGGTTTTGAATAGAAGAAAACTAGCCTGGATTGCGGTAGAGATTAGTATTATGTCAGCTGAGGAAGCACTGAGGAGAAAAAAGTAGCAGGAATAGGGAAGCTGAGATATAGTTAGGGTCCAGATAATTTAAAAGATAAAGACATGGAAGGTTACAGTTAAGAAGTAAAGGAACTGAGGAGACAGTGCTGCGAGTAAGGTATTGCTGCACAAGCATGAGAACACCAGTTTGAATCCACAGAACCCCATAAACTGGCAAGGTAGTACATAAACATATACTACTTTGGGATGTGGAGATGGGAGGATGGCAGGTAGAGACAGGAGAGCCCTGGAAGCTCCCAGGTAAACAAGGTGGACAGTGAGGACTGACAAATGAGTTTTCTTCCTCCTCTCCTGTGCCATGGGACATTTGCACCTTCACTCCTATATGCACATGTGTGGTACATGTACACATGAACACATACACACACAAGTAAAAGAGCAGGGCATGAGGAAGAACAAGAATGAGGAAGGGATGAGAGAGAGGTGAATATGGGAAAAATAGTAAAAAGTACACAATACAATGAGTACAAAGCATACAGAACAATTATAAACCCCGAGTAATACGAAATGAAAGTATGACTCTTAAAAGTGTGCAAATCATAAGAAAAACAAAAGAAAAGCAGAGAACTGAGTGAAGTTAATATCTAATAGATTAAAAAAATCATCACACCAGTAAGTATTTCCTTTTTTAGTGAATAGGTTTCTGAACTTCTTCCCTCCCACATATGCTTCATGTACCAAACGGCACTTTCTACTCTGTAGCCCTTGGTTCTCACATCATCTATAGATGTGACAGTGAGGGTGTCCTCCAGGGTACCCTAAAGGTCACTTCAGCTTCCACTAGCCTTGATAATCCCTGTTCATGGTTTACTGTGCTTGCTATTGTTTAATCTATGTATAAAAGCACTTCAGCTTGTCTCTCTCCAGCACTGGTCTGGACCAAGGAGTGAAGGTAAAAGTGCTTGCTGGAAGTTCCTTGGTACCCACAGACATGCAGGGGGACTCTCTGCCTCAGGCTCATATTCATCCCGGCCTTTCTCTCTATCCATGGTGTACCTAGTCCTCAGTTCTGCCACCATACCTTTTCTCCCTCTATGGCTGTTGTCCAATGTTAGTGTGTAGAAGAAATTATAATCTCTTGACTAGCAGTTCCCAATGACCTCAGGAACCATGCACATTGGGGCCAAAACTGCTTCAAGTTCTTAGGGCCTGAGTTGCAGAGTCTGGACTCACTGAAATGCTGTGTCCATTCCTTGATCAGTTTAGTTAACCACTGCATGTGTTTTTGATTTGTTTTATTGTTTTTTTTTGTTTTTTTTTTGTTTTTTTGTTTTTTTTTTTTTTAGCTTGGCTGCATGACAAAGACATGGGAAAGGTTCAAACTTGTAAGGTAATCTGCATGATTGTGTCAGAACGGCCATGGGTTAGACAGTGATGTTGGGCTACCCAAAGAATGATCACTGTGTGGGAAGCTGGTGTCTACTGGGCCAGACTCTAGCAGTCAATGTGCTTCTAGAGAGCTATCTATGTAAACACACTGCAGGAAGCACAGATGCACTACTGACTAAGAACTAAGCAAGATGATGACAACATAGAAACAGTAGACAGAAAGGAAGAGCGAGCCTGGCAACATCTCTCAACAACTTGGCTCTAGACTACTTCCAGAAATCTTGTCACCTGAGCCACACAAATCCATTTCCAGACAAACATATTCCTAACTGGAGAAACAGACTCTGGTATCTGAGGCTTCTCTGCCTGAAAAGTATAATTTCAGGGGTTGGGGGAGAGGTTCTCCAATAAATCATCTCCCCTAGCACACACTCAAAGTTGCCTCACTGGAAAAATATAATATATGGTCCCAGAGTAGACTATAGAAATGCATGAAGAAAAGAAGGCTGAAAAGGGCTCAGGTGGTAAAGTGCATGCCCCCTAAGAACAAGGACACGAGCCTGGATCATAGTTAGTCTTGCCCAGTGACAGACCCTGTTTCAAAACAATAAGATAGAGAATAATGGAGGAAGATATCTAACACTGACCTCTGCTTCTAGGTTACACATACACTAACATGCAAACAGGAATGTATACACACACACACACACACACACACACACACACACACACACACATTCTTTAAAAACATGAGAATTAATACATGCAAAGTTGAAGAATACAGAAGTCCCAGGACATAAAATAATTTATTTTGGTGGCACTTTACCTTAGAAATGTTGCTTGGATGACTCATGGAATGTCCCAAAGTCTTCTCATTCTATACGAAAGACAAGCAGGTAGTAATTAAGCGCTGATTAAAAACACGCAAATAACAAGTAATCAATTATTCTAGTAAGAAGTTATTCCTGTAAGTAAGCGCAAACCAATTTGATAGATATATATTCCTAGGTATTAGACATTGGAAATTTAGGCAAAAGTAAATCAACCAATGGTTCCTGACCTAAAAGAACTTACCATAGAAAGAATAGGATTTTGGAACTATAAAAATAAAGCCACAGCAACTATCTTAAGACACTTTCAAATTCATAGTTCAGAGGTGAGAAATCCTATATACCCTTGTGTATAGGGTCCATGCTATGAAAGGCCACTAAAAAGATGGGGAAGAGGGTGGGATGTGTGACTCACACCTCTGACTGTCAAATGCCTAATTCCCATCGTCTCCATCAAGTCTATCTTCCTTTCTGGAGCATAAAGCACCTAACCAACCAGGACCCCAGAGAAGGACTTGAGGGGATCACTGGAATTCTACGTGCTTCCAGTGTAGTGACATGGAATATTCTCTTTCTGCTTTTCACCATTGTTTTCAATTGGCTTACTGAAGATGGGTGGCCAAGCCTGGCTTGTTAGAGTTACTAGGACAGAGGTGGTCTTCTAAGAAGAGTAGGAAACAGGATAAGCCAAAAGTACTATGAAGACACAGAAACCAAAGAAAGAAGCTCAAAAGAAGCCAACCTTGCTGGTGCTTTATGCTGAGACACCCAAGTCACCAAATAGAGAAATGTTCTACTACTTAAGGCACTTCACTACAGTAGCCTTAGCTCAGCATTCTCAACCTTTCTAATGCTACAACCCTTTAATACAGCTCCTCATGCTGTGGTGAGTCCCAGCCATAAGATTATTTTCATTGATACTCCCTAACTGTAGTTTTTCTACTGTCATGAATCATAATGTAAATGTCTGTGTTCTCTGGTGGTCTTAAGTGACCCCTGTGAAAGGGTTGTTTAAATTACCAAAAGGATCACAACCCATAGGTTGAGAACCTCTGCCTTAGCAAACAAAAAAGTATTCCTACTATGCACTTTTGTCTCATTAAGAACCCACTTAAATATGAACAAAACAAAATCTATTACAAAAAGAAGAGATTTTTACTTCTGTTTTTATGATCCATTTTCTTTTACATTCACTCAAATTATGCACAGGGGAAAGGCTACAGAAAGCATACTGAGGTAAAAACACTACGATTGTCAGAAGTACAAAAGATCTTTCAAAATCTCCTTTTAGGCTTTTCTACTCCATCAGTCCTTGTCTGAGGATAAGAAGGCACCCAACTTGCCGTGCGGTCTGCTGGTACTCTCGTGCACAAGGGCATAGTTCTAATCATCAACACAGGTGGAAAGGACTAAGGAAGTCAGCAAGAGAAGCTACATTTTCCCCTTCTTTCAACACACCAAATTCCACAATGCCTTCTTATATTCTTGCCTAAGAACGCCCAATATTATTAAAATGTTGGTAAAGAAGTTTTCAGATCAATTACCAATCTATTTTGGTAAACGTCTTAGTCAGGGTTTCCATTCTTGCACAAACATTATGACCAAGAAGTAAGTTGGGGAGGAAAAGGTTTATTCAGCGTACACTTCCACATTGCTATTCATCACCAAAGTCATGACTGGAACTCAAGCAGGTCAGGAAGCAAGGAGCTGATGCAGAGGATGTGGAGAGATGTTCCTTACTGGATTGCTTCCCCTGGCTTGCTCAGCTTGCTTTCTTATAGAACCCAGGACTACTGGCCCAGGGATGGCACCACCCACAATGTGCTAGACCCTCCCCCCTTGATCACTAATTGAGAAAATGCCTTACAGCTGGATCTCATGGAGGCATTTCCTCAACTGAGCTCCTTTTTCTGTGATAACTCCTTGTGTCAAGCTGACACACAAAAACAGCCTCTGCATCAGCTCCTGTTTCCTGATCTGCCTGAGTTCTAGTCCTGACTTCCTTTGGTGACGAACAGCAATATGGAAGTGTAAGCTGAATAAACCCTTTCTTCCCAACTGCTTCTTGGTCATGATGTTTGTGCAGGAATAGAAACCCTGACTAAGACAGTAATGTTCTTTTCTTTGGTGTTACAAAATATGTATTTGTGCAAATTCTGAATATTTTATCATATTCTTTTATAAATCTAAGAAGAAACAAAAATGCAGTTCTCTTTAAATGTACAATATAGACCTTGTTATTGCTAAGTGTTTATACTCTTAATGAAAAACTTCTTGATCTTAGGCCCAACTATTATAAAGGAAAAAGATAAAATTATAAAGAATTCTTAAAGAATTCAGAGTATGGCACCAAAGTTAGCTTAGGTTTTGTTTCATCATGTTATGTATGCACTCACTTAATAGAAATGCAATGACTGTCCAAAGACTCTGCATCTGTTCAAACATCATTTATGACTGAAAATGGACTACAGATAAACAAAGGGTTCTATTATGAATGCTGGCTTCAAGATGAATATACTAGTGATTTGCCACCAGATTTCAAATAGCTCATTAAATTAAAATGCCATGCTTTGGATTATCTCTATAGAAAACTAATATATCCAGTATCACATTACTTGCTGTAGTGGTTTGGCTGAGGATGGCAACCCATAGGCTCATATTTTTAAATGCTTGGTCCCCAGTTAGTGGAACTGTTTGGAAAGGATTATTGGAGGAAGTACGTCACTGGGAGGTGGGGCTTTGAGGTTTCAAAAATACCCGGGCCATTCCCAGGTAGCTCTTTTTGCCTCATGCTTGTGGGTTAAGACATAAGTTTTCAACTACTGCTTCAAGCACTGTGCCTGCCTGCCTGCCTGCCTGCCTGCCTGCCTGCCTGCCTGCAGACCTAGGACAAACCCAAACACGACTGGGAAAAAAGTCAATAAAATGATTCTTAATGATATTCTGCTGTACTCATAAATTAGTGCCTTGCCCAATTGTTAGCAGAAAGGTTTCCTCAGAAACTGACAGAAGCAGATGCAAAGGCCCACAGCCAAACATTAGGTAGTGCTCGGGGAATCCTGAAGAGGAGGAGGAGGAAGAATTGTAGGAGCCAAAAGGGCTCAAGGACACCACAAGAAAACCCTCAGAATCAACTAACCTGGACTCATGGGTGCTCACTGAGACTGAACCAACAAGCCTGCATGGGTTAACCTGTATATATGTTATAACTGTGTAGCTTGGTGTTATTGTGTAACTCCCAATGGGGAGGCACTGTTTCTCATGTTGCCTGCTTTGGGGACCCTTGTCTCACCCAGCTTTATCATGAAGGGAGGTGCCTAACCTTACTACAACTTAATATACCATGTTTGGTTGACATCATGGGAGGTCTGACCTTTTTTGAAGAGAAACAGAGAAGGAGTGGAAGAAGGGGAAACTGCAGTAGAGATATAATGTATAAGAGAACAAATTAATTTTTAAAGGTACAGGCTTGAAAAGAAAAAAATAATCTAGTAATGTGAACCCTTTTTCTGTTTTTGTTTTTTGTTTTGCTAAACAGTGATCAGTTTACATATATAAAAACATCCAGAAGATCCTGGTATTGTAAAGGCTGAGCCTCACTACTTAGGGCTGCTTCTCCAATATTAAAAAGGATTGCTTCCTTTACCCTTCTGTAAGCATTGCTATTTAATGTCTAGGGATTAGAATACAACAGAAGAATCTAACAAGTAGGAGCACAACAGAGCTATTTTCTAGACACCAAATCTGGGCCTCCACTCAAAGCCATCTTCATTCCACACTTATTTAACTGTGGTATTACTGCACATATTTGAATTAGATACAGAATAAATATGCCCCCTAGCCTGGCTAATGGTAATATTACCACAAACCCGCTTCGAAAGAGAGTATTGATGAAGACTATACAAACTATGGGAAAAACTTAAGAATAGCATAAAAAAAACAAAATTCCTAAATGACATCTAAGCAGAGTGGATGAACTATAGTGTACCCTATAGAGTACAGTATAGTGTACTCTATAGAGTACAATATAGAGTCTATAGTATAGACAAAATAGAGCTTTTGTTTCCTTTCTTCTTTCCTTTCTTCCTTTCTAAGAAGGAAAGTTTGTCAAACATCAGTGACATAAAAATAGAGCCCACACTAAGCTTCAAACCATTCAAATATTTAAAAAGTTGATGAATTCTTTTTATTTGGATCTTTAACACACTCAGTCACTGCTTAACTGTGCCAACATGTTTGACCAACAGAGAAGAGGAAAGCTCCCCGTTGGCTTCCTCTTTCCGTGAAGTGCCACACCCTCCCCGTTTGCTCTCATCTTCACAGTGGTTTGGTAGGCTCTTTTCAGATAGATGTTAAACATGAGAGCCCTACTCTCTTCAACTGCCCTTACTGAGGTAGGACCTTGCTGTGCCGTGTTAGAGTTTGGATGCCTGGAGAGTCTGTTTCCAGTAAGCTTCCAAAGCTACTCTGCTACTGCCAGTGCCCAGAACATACACTGAGGTGCAAGCTTTATTCCAAAACAATCCATAAAGGCTATGGTTCACTTTGTAAACTTTGTCTGCTATAAATTTCTATGTCTTTTAATTTGCTTTCTATTGCTGTGATAAACACCATGGCCCAAAGCAAGTTGGAGAAAAAAAGGTTTCTTTGGCTTCCACTTCCACTCACTGAAGGAAGTCAGGGCAAGAACTCAAGGCAGGGACTGAAGCAGAGGCCATGGAGAGGGCTGCTTACTTGCTCCCTATGGCTTGCTCAGCTGATTTCTTATATAACCCAGGACCTACGATGGCCCCACCCACAGTGAGCTAATCAAAAAATGTCACACAGACTGACTATAGGCGGATCTTACGGATGTATTTTCTCAATTTTGGTTAGAGGTGACAAAAAAGAAGGGGGGGAGACACTGTATAGAAATGACAGTGAGCTTACAAAAAAATACAAATAAATCATGAAGCATATTGGAAATATTATGGCCTGAAGGGGAAGGGGTAAGTTTTAGTCATGTAAGAAGTTGTCAAATTGCCAGGGTAAGAAGAATAGTCTCTGCTGAGGAATAAAGGACATTTTGTAATTATGTCACTCCTGCCAGAATATTTCCAAGTTGGAACAGGCACTTAGAAGCTGCTTTTACTAAGTCATTGACTCCTCATTTTGGCCCAAAGGTAACCAAAAAAACAAGACAAAAGGCTGGTGTCTCCACCTTCATTCTGTGTCTCTCACCTTTACCGTGGCTAAACCTTTTACCTTAAGACTTCCAAGATAGAGCCCCTCTCCCCTGCCAGAGGTCAGTAATCCATGGGGTATGGGGAGTGATCCTGGCACAGACTCAGTCATCTTAACAGGAAGGAACCAGACTAGTGACCTCACTAAGACAACAAGTAACAGATTAACAACTTAACCACACACTAATGGGTCAGTCATGGATGGGTCACATCAAGCTTGACCAGGACTGCTTCCCTACGCATAACACTTGTTCTCCACCCATTTAAACAGAAGCCTCACTGTCAGTATCCCAAAGACACACTGGGGGATTGGGCGAAGGGTTACTGGATGGGCCCCTTTATTTTGTTAGCTAAAGTTTCCCAAAATAAATCACACCTACATTAGACATTCTACAGGGCTGATATTTGATTGTCAGTGGTTGTGAGGAGGTTGGAATACTGCAGATCCAGAGCCAAACTATCTTGGGGTATCTAAAGCCCTTCACTGCCCATTGCTGTATGTGACCTAAACTCTCCCTGTCTGTTAGATCACAGACCCTTCAGATGCTTCCTCACAGATCAAGCTTCAAGTTCCTGGCAAACCCTCATCCCGCAGGTGCCTGGACAATGTGGGTCATGCATTAAGCTAAGCCCCCCTTCCTCCCTTAGAGAACTTGAGGATCTGGCACCCTGCTTTGCCTAGTGGGACACACTTCTCTTCCTTCAGAATTCGACTATTCTGTGCCGCCTGTCTGCAGTGTGACTGCTAACACAGCTCCCCAAAGACAGACCACATCTCTTCCTCATAGTGGGTCCTCCTCTCCTTTCAAGTCAGAAAGTCTATCTAACAGTGACTATCAGGCATATATTTTGATATGTATAAATAGATTCATAGCTTTTGCCTACCCAGAGCTAAAAATGTCATCAGACAGGCTCTGAGGCCTACAGCAGAGGTTTCTTTACTTTGATGTCACTTGCCTGACTCATGCTACCACCAATGTATTTGAAGTGTCATAACTTCTTTTCTTTGTTTCATGTTTTTTCTTTTTTTCATGAAACTGTTACTATATTGGAACACAGTATTTGGGATAACATAAATCTGTGTTCCTGGGTGACACTCACTCAAATTTGGCTCCAGAATAAACAATCTTACCCTCTCTGAGATAGGAGCTGTATTTGTTGCATCTTCAGTTATATGGTGCTTTTAATACGGAACCCCAAGGACAAGCCACCTTCACAGAAATCACCCAGATCAGAGCTAGGTACCAGTATTGATCCCTTGTGTGTTAAGTCTCAAACTAATGGCTGAAGAGTCTATTTAGCATATCAAAGTGGACCTGAATGCCTGGTTCTCCCAGCATCCCTCAGTCCCTACCTGTTACAGGGTATGGCTGGCATACAATACCCTCTACCCTAAACTTCTGCAGCCCAGGGACTGGGCTGCCTTTCCCTATATAACCCAGGCATTTTGGATACCTGCCCTTTTTTGGTCTACCCTTTACTCTTTTAGCCAGTTTCTTGGCCCAGGCTGCCCTCTTGGTTCCTCTCCCTTCTTCCCTCTCCTTACATGGCCTGGCTCAACCTAGATATGTCTCCTCTGTACTCTCCTAAATGTCCCTGCCTCTGGCTATGCTCTCCCTTTCATCTACAATAAACTTTCTTATCCACCATACTTAGAAGCAGCCATGTCCTTCCTTTTTCACTTTATATTTTCATTCACTTTGTATCTATTGCATAGTACTGGCTTCATAAGTAGAGGCTGGTGAATTCCTTGTCATGTTCAAACCTTTAATGGTTTGGTGGTTGGTTCAGTGGATTATTCTGAGATGGCTGTTTAGGATTCTAATCACTAGCTACCTTTTATGGTTTGCTTTCAGGGCTCTTGGTTTAAGATAGCCACTTGTTTGTTTACTCTGAAAGCACTTTGGTTTCCAAACATTCAATTTTTTTTGTTGTTGTTGGTTTTTTTTTTTGTTTTGTTTTGACAGGGTCTCTCTAAGTAGCCTTGGCTGTCCTGGAAGGCTCTCTCTAGACCAGGCTAACCTTGAAGTCACAGAGATCCTCTTGTCTTTACCTCCTGAGTGCTAGATCTAAAGGTGATTAAAGGCATGCATCACTTCACTAGCACTGGTCCTATTAGTCTGTTAATGTATCAGCATTCATTCAGTTCATTAACATGCTAACACTTAGCTGTCTCCCCTGCCACTCATCCAAAACCTAATTCAAAGATTAAGGAAATGGTTAGAAAAACAGCTTATTTATTTATTTACTTATTTAACTCCAGCTGGTTTGGTTTGATAACTGTGTTAATTCAACTCAAAACTGTGCAGGGGTTTTAATTAAAGAAATGGGGAACATTCAATATTTACATTGTTTTTTGAGTATTAAATGAGAATTCCTAACAACAGAATTAAAGATTATGAATGGGCACCCTACTTTAATTGAAATTAAAAACATTTAAGGAAAGAAAAAGATATAATTGGTAACTTACAAATTCAGAAAGAAAAAATGCATGCTCTCCTTTATATATGGATGCTAGCATAATGGATACATGCACATGTGCACGCACACATACATATACACACCACTTATAAATAGCAGATGTGACTATAATTTAAAAACTATATTCAACAAATATACTAAGGTGAACTTAGAGTAAGACAAAATACATCATCAATCATCTTAAGGCAGTGTAATCTACATTAATAGTGATGTGGTTGTCTGCTTTACTTCTGTTTTTTAATTGATCTTTTTTTAAACTTTTATTGCATGATTTCAATTTATCTGAATTTGTTAACATTTAAGAACATATTTTAA
>NW_022196903.1:109622209-109628948 GCF_008632895.1 Mastomys coucha | reverse complement strand
ATACAAGAGTTACAAACTCAAGCAAAGCATTCAGTCTCACTCTTTGTTGATCTCTTACAAGCAACCTCTCTAGTTAATCGTCTATGTTTCTTTGGGGTATATAAATACTTTTAAAATATATAAGCTGTTCTGAAAACCATAGTATAGTGTAAAGACATGAAATAAACAATACTACTAATAGAGAGGCTGAGATAGGAGAAGCAAGATTTCAAGACCTTTATGTTGTACACAGCAAGATCTGTCACAAACAAGCTGAAAGTACATATAGATTGTACAATATTGAACCTATGTCTCCAATTACCAAATTAGAGAGACCATTGGATGACAATCAACTAATTTCTAATTCCTCATATTTTTGGATTTCAATCGATTAGAATATGTTGGTAATATTAATTCTCATATTAAGATATTAAGAAAAGGTAATTGTCACTTCCTGTTGTTATTGTTATAAGAGATGGAATTAGATTTGTGTGGATTTATTGAAAGATTACTTTCTTGCTTCTTCTAGGGTGTAGTTTTGCTCCTTATGTTGATGTTTCCCATCTATTATCCTTTGTAGAGCTGGATTTGTGGAAAGACATTGTGTAAATTTTGTTTTGTCATGGAGTATCTTGTTTTCTCCATCTATGGTAATTGAGAGTTTTTCTGGGTATAGTAGCCTGGGCTGGCATTTGTGTTCTTGTAGGGTTTGTATGACATCTGCCCAGGATCTTCTAGCTTTCATAATCTCTGGTGAGAAATCTGCCGTAATTCTGATAGGTATGCCTTTATGTGTTACTTGCCTTTTTCCTTTACTGCTTTTAAAATTCTTTCTTTGTTTAGTACATTTGGTGTTTTAATTATTATGTGTCCGGAGGAATTTCTTTTCTGGTCCAGTCTATTTGGAGTTCTGTGGGCTTCTTGTATGTTCACAGGCATCTCTTTCTTTAGGTTAGGGAAGTTTTCTTCTATAATTTTGTTGAAGATATTTACTGGCCCATTACCTTGAGAGTCTTCACTCTCTTCTATACCTATTATCCTTAGGTTTGGTCTTCTCTTTGCATCCTGGATTTCCTGGATATTCTGGGTTAGGAGCTTTTTGCTTTTTGCATTTTCTTTGACTGTTGTGTCAATATTTTCTATGGTGTCTTCTGCCCCTGAGATTCTCTCTTCTATCTCTTGTATTCTGTTGGTGATGGTTGCATTTACAATTCCTGATTTCTTTCCTAGGTTTTTTATCTCCAGGGTTGTCTCTCTTTCTGATTTCTCTATTGCATCTATTTCCATTTTTAGATTCTGGATGGTTTTGCTCATTTCCTTCACCTGTTTGATTGTGTTTTCCTGTAGTTCTTTAAGGGATTTTTGTGTTTCCTCTTTAAGGGCTTCTAGCTCTTTATCTGTGTTCTCCTGTATTTCTTTGAGAGTGCTATTTATGTCTTTCTTAAGGTCCTGTATCATCATCATGATAAGTGATTTTATATCTGAATCTTGCTTTTCCGGTATGATGGTGTGTCCAGGACTTGCTATGGTGGGAGAATTGGGTTCTGATGATGCCAAGTAACCTTGGTTTGCATTGTTTATTTTCTTACACTTGCCCCCTCCCTGCCCCCGCCATCTGATTATCTCTAATGCTACCTGCCCTTGCTAAATCTGACTGGAGTCAATCCTTCCTGTGATCCTGGTTGTGTCAGGACTCCTCAGAGTCAGGCTGTCTCTGTGATCCTGTGATTCTGAGATCCTCTGACCCTGGGCTTGTTAGAGCACCTGGGAGTGCAGCAGCTTCCTCTGGGTGTTGTGGGACTGGCTGCAGAGCTTGTGTCCAAGGTCTGCTCAGGACACCAGCCCAGAGAGATGGGAAGGAACCTGAGCCACTCTGCTGGAGGAGTTCCTGTGTGCCTGGTCTAGCAGGTCCCAGTTACTCCTGGTGTTGGGACAGATGTTGGGTCCTCCTCACCTCTGATCCTGAGAGTGTCAGAGCACCTGGGAGTGGAGCTTCCTCTGCATGCTGTGGGCCTGGCTGCAGAGCTTGCGCCCAAAGTCCGCTCAGAACACCAGCCCAGAGAGACCGGAAGGAACCTGAGCCACTCTCTTAATTCATCTTAAAGCTTTAAGCAAGTTATAATACAGTGACAAGCATTCAGGAAGTAGGTGAGATAACAAATCGTAAAACAGAGTAGCTAATATTTGTTTGGGGTCCATTTATCTAAAGTCTAGAATTCAGCTTTCTCTTTTCCTTTTTTTTTAACAATTTAATTTTTTCTTATGTGTACAAAAGTGTGTCCATGTGAATATCATGTGTACTCATGTATCCTCAGAGGCCTGAAGAGTGAGCTGTGCCCCTTGGAGCTAAAGTTGCAGTTCAGAGCCATTCCCTGAAAGAGCAGGGAGCTAAGCATCTCTCTAGCCTCTTCAGCTTTCTCTTTTACATGGTGGGCTTTATATAAATGGGTGAGGGGAGTATTAAAGGAGATGACACTGGTGGTAACTCTAAGCTCTGAGTAACTTTTTAAAACACAAGAAACAAGTCTCACTGTATAAAGCAGGACTGATGACCTTAAATTCAGACATCAGCCTGCCTCTGTCTCCTCAGTGCTTAGATTAAAGACATGCACCATCATGTCCAGCTAAACATATTGTGTTTTAATAGAACATATTGCTTTCCTTATTATCACTAAGCAGCATATTCATGCAGTTTAAAATTCCTGAAATCATAAATAAATAAACATATAGTTTTCTGTGACACAGACTGACAAATGCTTTTCAAATTGTGATATATAATATGGTATAATTAGGATAATAATAACTATAGTAATAATGTAGTGAAAAATATAATCTTTTCTAATGCATTTTCCACTGTTTCTTTGTATTCATAATTGATCTTTATTAATAATTATATAAACAACCAAATGAATAAACATTCCTGGTTTTTAAAAATTATATATAGGGGCTAGAGAGACCGTTCATCAGTTAAGAACAGTCTAGTACCCACATAGCAGCTTACAACTGTCTGTAGCTCCATTTTCAGTTGATCTGATGCCTTCTTTTGATCTCTGTGACCAGGCTAACACACGGTGCACATATAGGCAAACACTCATACACATAAAAATAAATCTTAAAAACACTGTAGTGTTTTAAAAAAAGATATATGAAATAAATATGTAAAGCCTTAAAGCTAAAGTAATCTACATCAATGCAAGTTAGAATTCACTTGCTATAAAATTACTGAAATTCTACTACTTCTTACATTCCGTATGAAGCACAAAAGGTATTAGAAGTCTTAGTTAAGAATGCACTAATTTAGAAACATACATATTGATTGCTACTACAAACCAGGTACTGTTAAGGCCTTTAGGAATGGGGCAGCAAATAAAACAAAGACCCCTACTATACTCATAGAGTTTAATAATATGGAGTAGGAAAGTTGCCTATAATCACAGCATTTGGGAAGCTGAGTCAGGAGGATCATCAGTTCAAGCCTTGTCTCGACTATATAACAAGACCCTTTCTCAAAAATGAAGAGATGACAAGAGAAGACAAGAGAAGTATCAAATTTGGCTCCAATTCCTTTTGTGTAATTTTGTGTCCCACAGCTCTGGACCATCCCACAGGCACAAAAAAAATAAAGCCATCACCATACCCAATCCAACAGGCAGAGCAAGGGTCACTATCAGAACAGCCTTGACAAATGAAATTATATGTCTAGTTTGCAAGTGTATGTATGCACACATGATAATACATATAAATCCATGAACATACACATGCAAAAGCTGACATGGATACATGGTAAATAACAGCCACAATCAGAACAAAGGCCCTTTGTTCCACAAAGAAAGGAGGTGGCATCTGCAAACAATACCTCCTCTAGAAAAGAGTCTGCAGCTTTATTTATTCAAATACTAAATTATTTTCAAAGCCGAACTCCACAATTCAAAATTGTGTGGTCAAAACTAATTAATAAAAAAAATTTTTACATCGAAAGATAGTATCAAAAATTGATACATGACATTTAAATGTTTATTGTCTTAAGAACATGTTCAACAAACGCAAGGGACATATTGAATTAGAATAAATCCTATTACAATATGCATCCCTGACAATATACACTGCAAGATTACTGTTTGGTGCCTCCAGGGAAGGATCCCTGAGCGACTCTTAGGTTCCAGAGCTTGTTATGGCATCCCTAAAGTCAGTGAGAAACCTGGGTGGTGCTGACAGGACACTTCTCTTACCTGAAGCTTCATCTTCCAACAGGAATGCATGGGCGTGCCCTCTGTACAGCTCTCTCCAGCAGCATAGTGCCCTGCACCTGGGGGGGGTGGGGGGTGAGAGCTGTGCCTAAACTGCAGCTGCCCTGCAGCCCTGCAGCCCTGCAGCAGCCAGCAGAACCACACTGCTCTGCTGTTGGACTTCAGAGCAACATTCCTGTAATGAAACTGAACTAACTACTTCCTCCAGCTGACTTCCAAGGAATAAGGTAGTTAATGAATAATTCACTAGTCCGTTCGTGCAACCAATCTCACTTCTGTTCTATGGCCCTCCTACAGCTATATGCAATGTAAAGATTCTAAGTATACTTGCTGGCTTGCAAATAATTGAAGTTCAATTTCCAGTCGATGGCTGTAAATGGTCCTGGATCTGTTTGCTCTTATACGTTAACCTATCACCCAGACTTATTTGAGAGACTTTTTAAAAAGGGTAGAAAGGGTAAATAATTAACCACAGATATCTGAAAGAACAATATTTTTTTCCTTCCATCAACTTGTCCTTCTGGGGTTGAGCTGTGAGAGAAATAGCACAGTACTTGTAACACCATGCCAGCTGGGGGAGGTGGGTTCTGAACAGCAATGCTAGGAAACAAACTGCTGCAAGGGGAGATTTTCCTGCACTCTGGCTATAAATAAACCTTTTATCTCACTGTTATTCTTCAAGGAAGCTGATGAACGGTTGTTTCCCTGAAACTGTCAACGCTTGCATATTTACGGAATGATGCCAAGAGCATCTGAAAACTATTCAAAACACAATTCCAAGAGCAGCCTGGACTGGAGGACTGGATGACCACCTCCCTCCCTCTGGCCACCACCTTAGGAAGGCTAGTCTCCTGTCTTGCTCTCCACTGTCCCATTCACTAGATGACCACCTCCCTCCCTTTGGCCATCACCTTAGGAAGGCTAGTCTCCTGTCTTGTCCTCCACTGATGTCTAGCTGCACCCCATACAAGTCATGGTTGAGCTATCTGTCAGTTAATGGGGGAAGGGGGAGTATTTTGTTCCTAGCTGCTTTGCAAACTGGTCTTCAATGCATCTCCTTGGCCCTGAGTCTTTCCTTAATTTTATTTTGTTACTTTATAATATCACTTCTGAGTTTATGTTTTCTGAAATTTAAGAGGTTTTATTGTTATTTTTAAGATTTTTTTTTTGAGCTAGACAAAGTGGTATGCTTAGGAGGTTCATTCTTCAATCTCAGTACTTGGGAGGCAGAAGACAGGCAGATCTCTATAAGTTAGAGGATAGGCTGGTCTGTATAGTGAATTCCAGGACAGCCAGAGCTATGTAGAGACCCTGTTTCATTAATAAGTAAATAAATAAATAAATAGTGAAGAAGAAGAGGAGGAAGAGGAGAAGGAGAAGGAGGAAGAAGAAGAAGAAGAAGAAGAAGAAGAAGAAGAAGAAGGAGGAGGAGGAGGAGGAGGAGGAGGAGGAGGAAGAAGAAGAGGAGGAAGAGGAGGAGGAAGAAAAGGAGGAAGAGAAGGAAGAAAAGGAGGAAGAAGAAGAAGAAAAAGAAGAAGGCGGCGGCGGCAGCAGCAGCAGCTAGAGAGCTATCTCAGCAGTTAGGAGCACTCACTGCTCTTCAAGAGGACCCAATTTCAATTCCCAACACCTACATGGCAGCTCACAACTTATCTGTAATTCCAGTTCCAAAACATCTTGTGGCCTCTAAGGGCACCAAGCACAAGGTGGTACACAGACATACATGGAGGCAAAATAGTCATATACACAAAACAAAATGATAATAAAATAAAAATTTTCAAAGACTTTATTTTTAAATTATGTGTATATATGTATGAGTAGGTGCATATGATTGTGGGTACTTTCAGAGTCCAGAAAAGGGCACTGGATCTCCTAGAGCTAGAGTTAGGTGGTAGTTGTGAGCACTCAGATGTAGGTACTGGGAACTGAATCCAAGTCTCTAGGAGAGCAAGAGTACTGAGTAACCAGGACCAATGGGACCAGGCACAAAGGAACTCAGACAGCCCAGTGGCTCAGGTTCCTTCCTGTCTCATAACACCCAGAGGAACCTCCACTCCCAGGCACTCTAACATGCCCAGGATCAGAGGTGAGGAGGACACAACATCTGTCCCAACACCAGGAGTAACTGGGACCAGCAGGACCCAGGCAGACAGGAACTCTGCCAGCCCAGTGGCTTGGGTTGCTTCTCATCTGTCTGGGCAGGTCGGTGCCCTGAGGAGACCTTGGGCGAAAACTCTGCAGCCAGTCCCACAACACCCAGAGGAAGCTCCATTCCCAGGTACTCTAACAAGCCCAGGGTCAGAGGATCCCAGAATCACAGGATCACAGAGACAGCTGGACTCTGAGGAGTCCTGACACAACTAGGATCACAGGAAAGATAGGCACCAGTCAGATTTAGCAAAGGCAGGTAAGCACTGGAGATAACCAGATGATGTGGGGCAAGCGTAAAAATATAAGCAACACAAACCAAGGTTCCTTGGCATCATCAGAACCCAATACTCCCACCATAGCAA
>NW_022196903.1:109609888-109620807 GCF_008632895.1 Mastomys coucha | reverse complement strand
TTGTATCAAGTTACCAAAGTAAGAGCCAAGATTTTAAGCTCTACTAAATACAAAACAAACAAACAAAACAGTTTATATATTTATGTTCATTTAAGAAAATATTAGTAGTGATGTATTATTTTGAAATATAGTTAGTACATTTGGAGTTATTTAAAATTTATACTGAGAAAAACGTATGTATTTTCAATATTGCCATAGACAAGCATCTACATAAGATTATTAAATTGATTGTTGTTTTATATCAAAAAACTTTTATAATATTTTTATTGTTATAATATTTTATAAATTTTAAAGAACATGACAAAAAAGATATTGTAGGTATTGAAGGGTGGTCTCTGGGAAGAGTTGGGGTACAAAAGGGAAACAAAATTGTGATTTAATTCTATTTACTTAAAATATGTTTTTATATGTTAACAAATTCAGATAAATTGAAATCATGTAACTTTTCTCATCATATTGCAATAAAACTTAAAAAAGAAAAAAAGAAAAGAAGAAAAAAAAAGAGCAAGAGTGCTCTTAATCACTGCGCCATCTTTTCAGCTCCCAAATTCAAGTTCTTATTAGTCTGTCCCACAGTACACAAGAATTCTCTTCCTGTTCTTTGGATTGATTGCTTTTGTTCTATCAGTAGGGCCTCATGTATCCCAGGCTGGCCTCCAAGTCTATTTAGCGAGGATGACTCCAAATGTCTTTTCTGTTGGCCTCTACCTCGTGTATGCTGGGTTGCAGATGTATGTTGCATACTAGGACTTTGCACCCAAGAGGAAAGCACCCCACCTGCTGACTACACCCCAGTACCCTCACTTTATTCCAGACAAATGCTTTCCTCTGGAACACGTTAATAAGCCTCTGCCTTTCTCAAAGATTTCAACATGTTTCCTCATCAGCCCAAGCTCCACAGGAACATTCCGGTCTTCCTGTGTTACTGTGTGGTCAGGGGAGCCTTTCCTTTGCAGCATACATGCATTATATGGTGGGAAAGGGTGCGGGTACATGGAAAGCGGTAAGGAAGGCTGGAGTAAATGCTACAAGAAGCTCCTGCTGTGTTGGGAATGAGAAAACAACAACCCAAAGTATGAAGCTTTGGGATGTGAGGTTCTTTAATTCAAAGAATGGCAGAACCAGGAGCTTAGAAACACCTCTTCATCATCCAAGGCAGATTACAGAAACTACAATTCTCTTTTCCACAAGACAAGCTATAGCCACTTGAACTTCATTCTCCCAAAGCAAGACTCCCCCTGCCTTTCTCTTACTCCTTATGTGACATGTCCAAGCTAACTTTGACTGTCAACTTGACATTGGCCTAGTCACCTAGAGGATAATCTCAACTGAGGGACTGCCCAAAGCATGTCCAGTAGACATGCCTGAGTAGGACTGGCTCGAAACATGGAACCAATGTGACAAAGCTTTTCTCTGAATTCCACATGTGCACTGTGGCAAGTGTGCCCACACATGCACATATAACACACACACACACACACACCATTTTACAATGTCAAAATGTAGTACTAGGACACAATGTAACTATAATGGAGAGATAGACACTGACATGCTGGCCCTTTCTTCCCTCCTCAGCTCAACTCTTGATTTTCTTATATATTCTCTTTCTGTTCGTTATGTACCCTATGGATGCCAAAGCCCCTCCTCCCTGAGTATGTCAGGCTAGCAAGAGCCTACTTTACACAGCTCCTGATGAGAAGACCTGCTAGAAACCCCTGGAAAATATCTGCCTTATCCTCACAAAGAAAATGAGAAGCTTTTCTTCTACTCTGCTTCCTGACACAAGGTCTAGGGCTATGCTGAATGCCACTGACAGCTATCTACTACTGTAGGCAAAATTTGTTTTAGTTTCTTAGCATACAATTTCAAACCCATTATAGAGGAATCAAATATAGCAAAGGATGCTTAGAGAAATCAATAATCCTCAGAATTAGCAGAGACCTAGCATGGGACACAGTATTGCATGCCTGTGAGTCCAACTCCCTGGAAATAGGAAAGAGTATGAGTTCATGATATGGGCTATATATCAAAACCTTATTCTCAAAGGAAAAAAATAACAACAAAGATATAAGTATTGTCTAGTCCAACCCAGTAAGGACCTAGACCATTTTATCCTCTAATTTATAGCCATACTTGTTCCCCTCAATACTCCCCCAGTAGCAACTCTCCAGCCAGCTTCCCATGCAGCTAGTTCTATCCACTTTGCTGTAATTAAAATATTTATTTGTTAAATAAAAGTATACCTAGTTGCCAACAAGCTCATACTTTATCCTTAAGATATCAGTGGGAATACTGAATTGTAAAAGCAGATTTAAAGGGTGTCAGAGTCTAGCTCAATGGTAGCTGCAGTAATAAATATGGCATGAACATGCCATGATTTGGACACCAGATTCACTAGATAGTCAGTTTACAGTTGATAGCAGGACCATGAATCAGCATTTAAATAGGTTATTAAATATCTTCCTTGTGTGTTATAGATACATACAGCTCTCTCAACCTTCAGAGCCTCCTCTCGCTCTTGATAATGACAATATGAGTAACATAAAAGAAGAATTTCTTCTGTTGGGCCAGGGCAAAAATAACTGCACTTCTTCCCAGCTGTAATTTGCTGTTTGATATTAGAACACACTCTTTTAAAAATGTGGCTATGTTAGCCATCATTAACAGCCATTTCATTTTTTATAGCTTTTTGTTTTTTCTTTCCTACTGACTTACTACTTGCTGTTTATCTCACATTTACTTTATCTGTGGTGATAATTTTAGACAATCAAGCAATTTTCTTTTTTAAGTTTCGAAGGGCCATAAAGCAGTGGAGACAGCTCTCAGGCATCATCAGTGATCTGACCAGGAACTCCTCTTGAACTTGCAAGTGAAGTTATATTTATATTTATATTATATTATAGTATTTAGAATACTATAATAATATCCTAAAGTGTTATTTTGTTAAATCTCTGCATTAAAAACCAAATTTGGTTTTTATTTTGTTAAATCTCTGCATTAAAAACCAAATTTGGTTTTTATTTTGTTAAATCTCTGCATTAAAAACCAAATTTGGATAGTTGAAAACTATTTTCAACAGTTACTGAAAGAATATTTGAAAAGTTACCTGCCACCTGGCTCATTAACAGCTACAAGCAAGCAGCAACACCAACAAATCATGTTCATTAGTGACACCTGACTAATGAATTCTATAAACTTCACTAAATTTCTATGCAACACATGAAGCCATTAGCAAATACTTCTCTTACAGTATATTCTGACTGTTTTATCTACATAACGTGAACACTCTAGCAAAATCTCCTCCCCAGACCAATGCCCAGAGTTCAGCTCTAAAAAAGTAAACAGTCAATACTTTAAGATCGAGCATGTGAAAAAGGCAAAGCAGCGCAAACTTGGCAAAGCTGAACTTAATGTTTAGGGACAGCACCTCCCCCCCCTTTTCAATCTCCAGGGGAACCATCAGAACTCATCTCCACACTTTCAACAATAAGGCTGAAAGTGGCAGTTAGTGAGGAAGGAAGCATCTCTGGTTCCTGAATGACACGCAGGCTACAATTTCCTATATATGACTGAGTAAACTAGGAGGATCTCATAGCAGTACTATGCTAGCTAGCTGTGATTATCAAATAGGATAAGCACTCTGGGAGGCAGATTTGAAAGATGTTACACTGATGGCCCCACAAACACCACAAGAAAATAGATCCCTATTTCCAGATGTGGGAATGTTACTGTGGTATGAATATGGTTGGTCCCCTTGTCGCCAGTGTAGAGAAAGGAAGCAGGCCTTTAAGAAGTGTTTTATATCAAACAACATTTATAATACTTATTTTTATTGTTATAATATTTTATAAATTTTAAGGAATACGACACAAAAGATATTGTAGGTATTGAAGAGGGGCCCTATGGGAGGAGCGGTGGTACAAAAGGGGAACAAGAATGTGATTCAATTCTATTTAATTAAAATATGTTTTTAAATGTTAACAAATTCAGATAAATTGAAATCATGTAACTTTTCTGATAATGCAATAAAAGTTAAAAAAAATCTTTTGGTATTACCTTTATAATAAAAAGTGAATAAATTCTCTATTTCAAAAGGAAAAAAAAAAGAAGTATTTAGTTAGGAAGGATCTGCCATCTTTTTTTTGTGTGTGTGTGTGTGTGTGTGTGTGTACATTGATTTTATTGTAACAAAGCAACTTGTACACTTCAACATTTAAAATGAGCATCTTTTTCCTTCCAGTGAAAACAAAAAACAAAAAACAAAAAAACAAAAACAAAAAAGAAAGAAAAAAATTAAAAATAAAGTTACAACAGAGAATGTCAACTCCAAATAAAATCCTACTGGTTCTGTTGATTCTCCCATTTAGTGTCAGGGCTCAAGTCATCATCAGGAGAGAATTTTATTTTAAAAGTGTCACCTTAAACTGCAAGGATGTCTATTAAACATCACAATTGAACATGCCAAAGGAGAAGCCATGTTGTCAGATGCCCACCTACCCCCCCCAACACCTCAAACCCACCCTTGCTCACCGTCTATACCCCCCCTTTTTTCTTTTTTTTTTTTCTTTTTATTAAAGAAGAGAAAGTAGACAGATACATGTTGGTAAATGCTAACTGTCTGTATTCACATAGAGACACAGTGTAATCTCTGAGCCCAATATAGCCATCTTTTTAAAAGGATGAACATGGTTTCCAGGAAAGTGTTTGAGTTATTATGGGAAGTCTCTTTAGAGACTCCACCCTCTCTACACTCTCTTCTCCTTTTTCACACCCTCCTGTCTTTTGTCATGCATGGCACAAGAAGAGGTCTGTTGCCGCATTTTCTCTGTCCAATCACATTAGGGCAGTGACAGGCCTGTGATTGGACAGGAATAGAGAGGTGGAGCTAGAAGTGGAGGAGGAAAAAGGTCAGAGAGCAGGAGGAGAGGATCTTCATCATGGAGTCAGAGGAAGATGTAGATTCAGACCCCATGTGGTTCTAACAACCAGGCTAAGGTTTTTACAAGGTTAAATTAATTGGGTCAAAATTTGTCTTTATCATTTGACATTGAAATTATTTTATTGGCATCTTGTAATCATGATCTTATTATTATAAAAGCCTGCTTAGATAATTAAGCCTTAAGAGTCATGCTTTACCGGGTTCTAGGCATTAGATGAATGATTGTGGGAGTGTGTAAAGCGTTACATATGAACGAGATATTGCTGCTAGCTGGGAGAAAATAGCAAGAACCCGCCGGGACTTAGTGTTGAGGACAGACGGCATCGGTATTAGAACGTGCACCAGTGGGTAAGAGAGTTTGCGGGATGGATTCATTTATTAATATTCCCGCAACAGAGGTCCTTACCAGATGCTGATCAGCCTGCAGAACTATAAGCCTTTTTCTAATTTACTCAGTCTCAGGGATTCTGTTATAGCAATAGAAACTGTGCTGAGGCAAATATTAATGCCCTGAGATTCTCATAAGAAAGGTAATTAATAACTCAAAAAGCCACACAAATGACAGAGGTAATGACATGTTAACTGACACTGATTTAACACAGTATTTCAAAAATGCATATTCATCTCTATGTAGAAAGAATCAATGTATAGTGTATGGATACTTCACCTGTCAATAAAAAATCTATGGCCTATAGTAAAAGGTAGGATAGAAGGTGTGACAGCTATCTGGTGGGCATAAAGGGTTCTTGGATTGGACCAAGTGCATGAATATTCACCCTGGGGCATGAAGGAAGACCAGTACATGAAACCTGAGCAGAGGTAACCAGCCACATGGCAAAACTTAGATTAGAATAAACAGAATATTAAGTTATGTGCTAGTCAGAGAACAAGCCAAAGCTTATGCCAGAGTATTCGTAAATATAATAAAGCCCCAGAGTCATTATATCTGGGAATAGGGAAGCAACTTACAGTAAACACCCTAAAACATCTCTTCATTTAATTATGCCTCTATAAAGAGGCCAAAAACTAGAAAAAGGGTAGGCTGAATACCAACATGCAAATTTGTAATATATGGAAGAAGCAATTTTTATTCTGCAAAATAAAACTACGGTTCCGGAGTAAAGAGTGGGACTGCTAATAAGAGAAAGCTATAAACTGTGTTGATGAGAGACCTTGGATCCTTAAAGTTTAAATACACACATACAAACACATAAACATACACACACACACACATCTGAAAGTAGTAGGCAGGCCGGGTATGGTATCTAGTACATGTTACTATCCTGAATTTTGGAGACTGTATGGGGAAATGTAAGGAGAAGGGCAAAAACAGAATTGGGGAAAGAAAGAAAGAAAGAAAGAAAGAAAGAAAGAAAGAAAGAAAGAAAGGAAGGAAGGAAGGAAGGAAGGAAGGAAGGAAGGAAGGAAGAAAGAAAGAAAAGGAAGAAAGAAAGAAAGAGAGAAAGAAAGAAAAGGGGAGGGAGGGAAGGAGGGAAGGAAGAAGGGGAAACAGGAAAAGAGGGCCAGAGGGAGGGAAAAGGAAGTGAAGGAAGGAATGGCAGCACCCGAGGAGGCTCTGAGAACAGGCTGCCCTAAGATACAAAGCATGTCCAGCACTAAACTAGAAAGAGAATCTGGAATACTAAAGCTCAGATTTTCTACAAGTTCTTATTGTAGGTTTTCATTAAAGTAACAATAGTTACTTTAAGTAACAATAGTTAAGAGGTGAAAGTATAGTGAATATGCTTTAGAATACTGCTATCACTTCATCAACTGTTCCAGATGCCAAATACAGATAAAAATAGAATTAGGATATTATATAAGTTATATAAAGTGTATATAAAGCATCTACTTCCTTGTATTAAAATTTTCTGCATTCATATACTTTCAGAGCAAACTGAAATTTGTTTAGCTAACTATCAGTTTGATGCTTCATGATGAAATCCCTCTATTGATATCAAAAGGAAGATGCTGAGATCAATGGTGTGAGAATTATAATTCCTTAAAAATATGAAAAATGTCTTTTGCTTTCTATGTAGTTGTCTAAATACAAACCAACTATGGATCACCTCTTTTATTATGCTTTCAGGAATGCAATGATGTGGATCAGTTCTTTAAGGGTAGAAAGTGAAAATGTATTTTCTAGAAAATCTTCCAATTGGATCCCAGGTAATGTGGTCCTATTTTGATCACACATGAGGCAGGGGCCAGAGTGGCAGAACATATACCATCCACTCAGCTTGGCTAGTCTTGGCAACAGTGAAGTGTACACCAGGAGCAGCAGCACATACCTGGAATCCTAACACACAGGTGGCCAAAGGAAGAAGATGGAGTTTGGGACTAGCCTGGGCTACAGAGTGTGGGGTTAGTGATCTGTGCCACCAGACAGAATTGGTAAGGCTGAGTGAGCTTAGATCTCATAGAATCCCTGCCTACTTTTCTACCTGCTCTGCAACCATGACACACCGCTGAGAGGACCATGACAATCAGTCAGGTAGGGAAAATACCTGGAGTCCGTCCGATTCAAAAAGAGCATCACTAACACCTCAAACTAAGCCAACAGGAATATCTACCCCTAAATCCCACCCTACTCTGTAATGTTTATACAGTCCCTATGCACATGGAATAAAGTGCACAAGTTATTTCACTGAGGATCATATGAGACTGTCTGTTTTTACTAAACTCTTGGGGAAGAGTCCTCTCTCCCAAAGCATTCATCACTGGATCTTGGACCCACCTGCCTGGCTGTGGTTGCCACCCCGCACCTCCCACTGCCACTGGTGCTATCACTGCCATCGTCACGACGCTGTTCAAACCTTCTCGCTTCTCTTCTAAGAGCTGTAACCCTTCCAGCTTCCCGAGACCTATTTGTCCAGTTCCACTTCACCCTTCAGGTTGATAGAGGACGACAGTGCACACTGACACCTGTCTAACAGAAGATGGTGGGATTTTCTCAGCGCCAACAGTTTTTAAGTGGCAGTGCTGGTAACAGTAGAGGCATCCATTTTTCAGTCATAATAAAGCTAGTGGCAATGTTTAGCACAAGATGCAGCAATTGAACTCGTGTGATCACTTCTGATCAGGGTAGAGTCATCCCACAGCACTGGGAACTAGCTCTTTCTGGGAATCCAGAGAAGCATTGCCTTCCTATAGTAAAATGTTCTCCTTAATTTTGAAAAGAACCTGTTACTTACAGTGTGTCCTAGAATCCTGACCTTAAGACTGGAAAGTGGAATATGGTCCTAAGATGGAATGTGACTTACAATGACTGTCAAACAAATGTCTATTTCCAAACATGGACTTGGAGATCAACTATAAAACTTTTAGACTTTTAAATTACATTAATTTACATTAATACTTAGTATACACAAAGTTGCTTTAAGATAGGCCTTGAAGCAACATATTACTAACTTTAAGATATAAAGAAGAAGAATGTATTCTCTAAGACAGTTAAGATGAAAAAAAAAATTTAAATGAAGTAATTCAGGTTTCCAAAAGGAGACTAAAGGCTGAAAAGTAATAGGTTAGTGTCTATAAAAACCTAAAAAGCCCCATGGTGGCTCATGTTCTCAACCCCAACACTCAGGAAGCAGAAGCAGGTGGATCTGAGACCAAACCAGAACTAAATACTGAGACCCTGTCTCAAAAACTAAAACAAAGCTAAAAGCAGAAGTTCACTTAAAGAATAGTTTATCTATTCATAAGTGATAGGAAGAAAATCCTTTATGGATTACAAAGTATTCCCAGCACTGACAGTAAGACCGTCTTCATCCACAGATAGTATAACAAAGTACAAGTCATTAGCAATCCACACATTACCATATAGGCTCATGCAGTGTATGCTATAGACTGTGCAGTTACCTTGGGTATGACCCAGGATAAAGACCTTATCTTTGCAGCTCCCAGAACTTCAGTGAAGAGGAGGAAGAGGAGGAGGAAGAGGAGGAAAAGGAGGAGGAGAAGCAGGAGGAGGAGCAGGAGGAGGAGCAGGAGGAGGAGCAGGAGGAAGAGGAACAGGAGGAGGAGCAGGAGGAGGAGAAGCAGGAGGAGGAGGAGAGGAGGAGGAGAGGGGGAGGAGCAGGAAGAGGAGGAGCAGGAGGAGGAGCAGGAAGAAGAAGGAGAGAAGGAGGAGGAGGAAGAGAAGGAGGAGAAGAAGAGCCTTTGCAGAGTTTCTCTTTCACTTCTCAGTGCAGGCAGGTCACAAATTTTATCTAAAGATTTTGGGTTGACCTTATAGTTTCCTCAACCTGAGACACTTTTTCCCCTTAACTCTAGCTCTACACATAATCCCTGTTTTCTACAGGAAGTCCTGCAATTGCTCCATCATTGATCTTATCCAACTAATGTGTATATGTATCAAGGCAGACTGTCAGAGCATGAAAATAGAGATGGGCTGACTATAATGACCTGCTACATGCAGCAACAAGCCCCTAAATTTTTGCTCAAATACATCTATACACTGCATCTTGTTTTGAGAATCTAAAGAACTTCTTCTCAGGATTGTGTAAGACATGATCAGGAGACGTAGCCAACTGAGACCAGTGTGTCACTAATAGCTAAGAAGCTGATAAGCCTACGCCAAAAACTTCAGAATCCAGAAACCTGCATAAGACAATCACCTCTGAACACAGCCAGCTGTGCTCATTAGCACGTCTCCAGAGAAACCAGCCCTTTAGAGCTCAGGTCTTACTCTAGATTGCAGGTGGTGAAATTTTAATAAAATAATTATAATGGCTGGGGCTGTGGGGAAGGCTCATTAGGTAAAAGTAACTGTCACCAAGCCTGAAAACCTGAGATCATTTCCACATGGGGAAGATCATCAACTCTCCAAAGCTGTCCACAAGCATGTCCAAAGCATGTTCACAGCATTCATATGAATTAGTGCAGATGTAAAATAATTAAATGTGAAAAGTATCCAAATAATGTATTTGTGATGGTGGTTAATACTAATTGTAAACTCCATAGGATCTAGAATCACCTAGGAGACAAAGCTATTAGTGTGTCTGTGACAGAGTTTAAGAGACCGAGTTAACCTAGATGGGACAACCAACCGAAGAATAAAGATGTGATCCAAGCACCAGTGTTTCCTCTGCTTCCTGCCTGGAAATGATGAGACCTGCCACCACCTCATGCTCCTGAGGAGGCTTCCTCACTGCCATATTTTTGCTGTCAAAATAAAACAGCTGTTCAGCCAGCATCTGGCCACGGCTACCAGGAAAGAACCCCCAGGAAGGCACGGAAGAAGTTCTTACATTACCTGCTCCTTATCTTTGGTCTTGCTTCTGTAGACTCTAGCAGAAATGGCATCCTGAGAAGGGATGGCCGAGATCTGGTGCAGTGGCATGCTCATCCCAGCCTCCGACCTGGTCTTTCTCCCTAAGGAAGTGAGTGTCCTCTAGCAGAGTCATTTTGGGCCATTGACTTCAAGCTGAGAGAAGGAAAAGAGGCAAAGCTGAGCTAAAATACTTAATTTCCAACAGTAAGATTATACTTTGTTAATTTGAAGAAATTATTCTGGCCAAATACTTGGTCTTCAAAAGGGGTAGAAAATGTATAATATTAGTATGTTATGAGGAAGCCAGAGAGTCACAGATTAGTCTTTTGTTGTCCTCTCAACTATAAAAGACCATTATATTATTTCGGAAGTTAAACTTTTGCACATGAGCAAGTATTCCTGTGTATGTGTGTGTTTCCCTGAATATCAAACTTCAGCTCATGCATCCTGATATAATAACCTTTCCTTGAAACGAATGCCTTTGGCAGGAGGATTACAAACTTGAAACTAGCCTGATCTACATAGTAAGATCCTGTATAAACAAAACAAAATGAAATTTAAAACAAACATTAGACACACACAAAAAGAGCAAAATCACCACCGCTGTTCTTAGAGTCAAGTTATAGTTCCGTGGTAGACCCAAGTCCCTAGATTCAATCCCTAGTATGAAGCTCTAAAATAATAATGATGATGATGATGGTGGTG
>NW_022196903.1:109604998-109609869 GCF_008632895.1 Mastomys coucha | reverse complement strand
GAAGAGGAGGAAGAGGAAGAGGAGGAGGAGGAGGAGGAAGAGGAGGAAGAGAAAGCAAGAAAGCAGAGGGGGAGTAGTATGGATGGGAGGGAGAGAAGGAATGAAGTCAGTTAGTTCATCTAAATGACCTCAAATTCATATAAAGGCAAGACTGGGGTTTTAAAAGTCTGAAATTCAAATTATCTATGGTTCATGCATAACCTTCCAAAAGTCTAGACTCTCCAAACCAGTTGTTGGCCAATTTCTCCTATAAAGAGCAAGATAAATATTTCAGGCATTATAGGCCGAATCTGATCTATTACTTGACTCCTCTGTGTATTGTGAAAACCATTGATTAGATATGGCTTGTCTACTAAGGTTCACATGCTGCAAGTTTGACACTTTAAGAGTAAGTCTTGAGGACAGATGTCTTTCTTGAAGGAGTGAGTTTATCTCACTATTGAGCTCAAGAACAGCTGTTACAAAGCTTCCAGCTCATCCTGATTCTTTCTCCTCCATTTTTTTTCATTCCTTCTCTCCTCACTATTTCCCTTCCCAACCTGTGATGCCATCAAGTCTGTTGCAATACAGTCGAAGGCCTCACCAGAAGTCAATGCCAATGTCCTACTCATGGATCTCCAGAACTGTGACCCAATTAAACCTTTAAAAAAAAATCTTGAGTATATTTTGATATGGTAAAACAAAATAACCTATGTTATTATTTATCAATAAAAATATATTTGCAAAAACAGGTGGCAGGATAGAGTTTGCCCATGACTTACAGCTCAATAAGGGCTTCTCAGGGAAGATGTAGGTCATCATGGACATTCCTGAGACCCCTGAAAAGGCTACTTTTATGTAAAATAACAATGTCTACATAAGTTGTCTTACATAACCAAGTATAATTGTTGCTTATTTTCTATACATTCTCATTGCTAATAATCAAATTAAGGGTTTTCTCCTCCCCTTTCACTTGTTTTGCTGCCCCACAGAAACAGCTCCATACAAACTATTCATGTTTATGGTAGTGACGTTTCATGATGCCATTCAATGTTGGCAGGACAGAGCTTTAAACCAAAAGAATATGTCTCTAATTTGGGGTCCTTCATTTGTTAACCATGTGTTGGGCATGTGGTGCTGAGCAGGGAGGGTAGACACCAGGGCCAGAGCACCATAAGGCCACATTTGACAAATACCTGTCCAACATATCTCAAAATACTTCTATGGAACAGCAGTGTCTGTGGGGCTGCTCAACTCCAACAGTGTCAGTGACCAGACAGAAGATATGGGACTTGCACATGGTTGAGTCATGCCTACACACAGATCAGATCATAAAGCAACAGGGAGGAAGGAGGAATGGCTATAGACCAACACTCACAAGAAAATGAGCTACAAGGATATGACTTCATTAAGTCTCATCTTATAAAAGGCAAATGATCACTGAGAATCAAAAAATAAGAAAATAGAGTAGATTACAGTATCTATGCATAACACCTCCTCTACTGGTCTTCAGGCCCTGATGAAGCTAGTAGAGAAGTAACAGTGTGCCCTACAAATGTTCTGCGTGTTTAGATCCAAGCACTATCGCACACAAGAGGCACATACTTACTGTAGAGTTGCTTACACTCTGGAATATCACAACAGTAGTGAGCAGCATTTTCATCACTAATGCATTAAAGTCATAGATGACAAATTCGATGTGGCTTCTTGGAATAAGTAGTTAAACTCACCATGCCCAAAGCCCCACTACCTATCATGCAAATAACTGTCTGTGGTGCTTCTGATATAATCATCATTATTACATCACTAGTATGTGCTCATGACAAGCCTAGGAAGATTTACCAAAGAGAAACCAAGAGAGTCAGAATGTTTGCAACTTGAAAAGCAACCCCCGACACACTCCCTGCAGTCACTCCAGCTGTTTTGACACATATCACCATTTCCTGGTAAAGAATCTGGAAGTTTGCCAGAAGCAATACTATTTAAAATAAGCATTCATTTACAAACAAACAATCAAATGGACCATGCTGCTATGTACATGAAGGATCATATGAAAGAAAGCATAAGACAGGTATCTATTTTATATAAATTCAATTCATCTTTAATGATGAATAGTTAGTCTTGGTATTGTACCTGGTCATATAGATGAGGACTTGAATTTCACTGATATAAATCAAAGCCAGCTGAAATAAACATCTGTATCTGGAGGAACTGGCCTCCTAAAATTTGAGTCATGAAGAAACACCAAGTTCATGAACAGGAGAATGCACACTATCATAACTCTCACAGGCTGAGTTATAGCTCAGTAACAGAATGCTTGTGAAGTATTAGGAAAGTGATGGGTTTGATGCCTACCACTTCACTTCAAGGGTGTGTATGTGGGGGGGGGGGTTCTCTTCAGAATCAAAGTAATTCCTATCAAAATCTGAGCTGCTGTTTGGCATAGATTTGACAAGATGGTTCCAAAATGAAAATGCAAATTAAAGGGACTCAGACTGCTACTGCAGGCTTGAAGAACAAACTCTGAAGACTCATACTTTCCAGTTTCAAGACTTACTTCAAAGGCTCAGTAATCAAGACTGGTATTGAAACACAGATTTGGAGATCTACAGATCAGAAGTTAAGAGTTGAGAAATAAACTCATCTATCTACAGTCCAATAGAATAACAAGAGTCTACTTCCACAGAAGAAAGAATATACTTTTCAATGAATGCCAAGACAACTGGTCAGCTACATGCAAAAAATAAACCTGGATCTTTTCCTCACACAAAGAAACAATAGAAAAGCCAAAAATCATCAAAATAATGTTGTATGTATGTGCTTCAAAAGCTGCCACGATGAAATTGAGAAGTGGAGCTGAACATTCAGCTCAACAGTGTACTTGCATAGTCTGCAAGGCCTGGGCTCATACACATGCAAACACACACACACACACACACACACACACACACACACACAAGGGGGTTGGGAGGTCTGAATCTCAGAACTCAGCACAAGGGAGACATGGGGATCATGAGTTCAAGGTCATACACTGTGAGACTTTTTCTCTGAGAAACAAAACAGGGGAAAGGAGAAATTGAGGGCGGAAGAAACAAACACAAAATAGAAGAAAATGTTTGCGGATTATATATCTAGCAAGGATCCTGTACCTAGAATACTAAGACTTCTCACAAAAAAAAAAAGTACTCAATGAAAAAATGGTTTCTCAACATCATCAGCCATCAGGAAGTGCAAATCAAAGGCACGGGCACCATTCTAATTATGTTCCTAACTGAAGACATATAGACAAGCAATGGTAAGGACATGCTGAAGTTGATTCCTTTATACACTACTGGTGGGAATTGTATATGGCTGCTTTGAAAAAGTCTAATTCTTCCTCAAGATAATACATATGTTATCATATGATCAACATTTTAGGAAACACACATCAAAAGAAATTAAAAATCTGCCCTATTCATAAACATTGCCCCTAAATTTATTCATGCTATATTATCCATTACAGCATAAAGTAGAAACAACCCAAAAATCCATCAACTGCTAAGTAAATAATATAGTATATATCCATTCACTTGAATAATAATCATCAATAGAAAAATATGAATGAACTTTAAAAAAACATTAAGTGAAGCCAGTCAAAAAGGACCATCTAATATTTGATAATATTTGTATGAAATGTCCAGAATAGATAAATATACATAGATGGAAAGTAGGCAGCTGGGTTTGTTACAGTGAAAGCTGGTAAATATGAGGGTATGATTGCTTAAAGGGCTTTTCTTTAGAGTAATTAACATGATCTAAAAGTGCCTATGGTGATGTCACACAATCCATGAGCAATAAAAGCTTTGGAATTAGAGACATTTAAGTCAGTGAGGTGCAATTCATGTAAACCATCTTAATAAAGCTATTTTGTAAAAATAAATAAAAATAAAAAATAAGGAACTAAGTGAACTCTGAAAAACACTAATTTTCCCTTTGTGCTACACCTAGTTAGCTTTGTCCAGTGGGCCTAGAGATGAACAACACTCTCTCCTTCCCATCCACCTCAAAGGACAGAGAAAGACTACAAAAGCAGAAATCAGAGATCAAGTCCTGGCATCATGTGAGAAGTAAGGCACAATGTTGAACTTCTAAACTGCTACTTCCTGTCTATAAAAACATAATAACCCCTCATCAGTTAAAAAGATTAATATGAAGTTCAAATAACTGCCTGCATGTGCACAAACACAAGCCTATGCAGTACATTTACCAGCAGGCTTTCCCATCTACCTGTTGGCACACTCTGTCTTTCCATCACTAGCTTATGTACCTTTCTTCTTAGGTTTAAAATCATAAAGCTTGGGCCTCCGATCCTTCTAACATCTAGAAAGAAAAGCAAGAACAACAATACCCAGCCTAGAGTATCAGTACGATGGCCTGGTCATGAAAACACCTGACATGGCTTAACAATCCAAATGTTATATTTACTTTCCAGGCAGTTGGGATAAATGCAAGATTCCGTTCATTCAAACAATGTGCTGTGAACAGGTAAGACTAACAATATGGAAATCAGAAGACAGCAATGCTAGTTTCAGCCCTCACCCCAAGGATTCACCTGTCTCTATTCACCCTTGTCTCAAGGTTCAGGTTCTTGCAGCACCATACCCCATTCCATCAATTCTAAGAATCAAGAAAGAGATGCACAAAAGAGCAGAGAGTACAAGCGCAGAAACACTAAACTTTACATGCCTATGAAGAAACACAAGATTGCTCACAATGCAAACAGAATCAGCAGATTTGTGGTTCTGAACAGACATGTGTAAGTTTGTCTTCTAAGAAACATCTGGTCGGGTGGTGGTGGTGCACACCTTTAATCCCAGCACTTGGGAGGCAGAGGCAGGCGGATTTCTGAGTTT
>NW_022196903.1:109590388-109604896 GCF_008632895.1 Mastomys coucha | reverse complement strand
AAAAAAAAAAAAAGAAAAAGAAAAAAAAAGAAACATCTGTAAAAGTAAAATCAGTCATTCATATTATCAAGTGCTATACACAAATGACAAATGAAATTCACCATCAACACAAAATCTTAAAGACTTTTAAAAAGCAGCAATGGAAAATCCTTGATTAAAAAAAACCAAACAAACAAAAAACATAAAACTACCTCAAACCAAAACTTAACACTCACAGCAAAGCATGTATTTTAACTATAAAAAAGGAGTTTTTCTAAGAATTACTGGTACCAGTTTAGAGATATAAACATTCATACAAAAGTCAGTAATGTAGGCTGGGCCAAAAGTACTGTGACTGGGTTGATAGAATGCTTCCACAGCACGCACAAATCCATGAGACACCTCCCAGTAGCACACAAACCAGGTATAGTGGTGCATACCTACAATCCCAGTGTTCCAAAGAAAGACACAGACAAATTAGAAACTTAGGGCCATCCTTGGCTACACAAGGAGTTTGCGATTACCCAGAGGTACAAATAAAAATAAAATTCAATAATAAATTCTTCTGTAAAATATATGTTATTGACAACATACAGCAAGAAAACAAACAAGAAAAAGAACAATGTCAAAGTGAATTAAGTATTTTCAAAAATCTTAATAAATATTCTTTGAAGTATATTTGATTACTAAAATATAATAAAGTATGCTCTCAAGGTAAAACACGTATCAACCCTGCTCCTAAAGGCTTTGTAGGTATGGCTGCTGTGTCACATGCACACCAGTAGGTGGCAGAGAGGAAAGAAGCTTTTACTATGCTCAGTTTCTGACCTATGAACATCTGAATGATGAGTAGCCTAGCATTCCCTGAAAAATGCAAGCCTGAAACAACCTCCAGTCCAGCGCCAGGCAGGCCTGGACAGGCTCCCAGGATGGGAAGCAAACCAGAGACTAGAGGAACCCTGCCTGGGATTTTGGGACCCTGGCCAGAAGGAGTCGAAAACAGATGAGCATCACAAGGGGTCACTCCAGGCGGGCTAGGCAAGGAGCGAGCCCTAGACAGTAGGTGCCATGGGGCCATGGGTCCTGGACAGGGAGCTAGCCTGAGATGACCACCAGTCTGGGATTGCAGGGCCTGGAGGACAGACCATGCCTCAGATGACCCCTGCCCAGTGCCATAATGCATGAGGTGGCGTAGCACTCTTGAGACTACTCCTGAAATGACTCTAGACACTCAAAGATCCTTGGCGCCATAAAGAGGAACAAGTAAGTGGTAGAAAAATAGAACAAAAGAGAGAAGCAGAAAGATGTAGGCACAATGAAGGGAGGCAAAAATGGAGACTCAAGGGTAATGAGGAACAGCTTGATGTGAGTAGCTTGTGATGCCTCTTGAGACTATGGTGGGGTTTTGGTCTGTTCTGCCACTGGGGGCCATGTCTGGGTCAGTGACCCTGCAGCTGCAGGAGTTTGTAACCACCTAAGGCCAAGCAGACATCCATGGTCTGGACTGCCATCCAGGTATTGATGTCCAAGGGCTGTGCAGAACTGGGCATCTTAGGAGAGCTGGCCTTGAGGCAGAAGAACATGAGAGCCAACCCCAACTCCAGCCAGTTACAGTACTCAGGCAAGCAGCCCACACACTGTGAGGTTTGCAGGTGAATCTGCCTGAAGATAAGTGTATGGGAGAGCTGGTCCTACTACTCTCCCGTGCAGTGTCATGGATGAGGAAAAGATACCCTCCTCCTCTCTTGACCCTTCCTACCTGCTGCAGGCAGGAGACTCATCCCTGGAGTCACGAGAGCATGAGAGCTGGCCTTGTCACCAATTGCAGCACTTGGGAGAGCAGGCCCTGCACCTTGCCTGAGCAGCACAGTAGAGCTGACCTTGGTGGCAAGTACAGGAGAGCCAACCCCAAGCATGTGAACATGAGAGAGCTGGCTCTACCACTTGTCTGCCTTGTGATGTCATGGGTAAGGGAGAGATACACCCCTTCACCACCTATGGCAGGCAGGAGAGCTGGCGCCGAGGTCATCATAGTGGAAGAGCGGCCACTGCTTCTCACCTGGGCAGCACAGCAGAGCTGGCCCTGGATGTGAGAGTTGCAGGTGAGCTGGCCCCACAGGTATGAGTGTGGGAAAGCAAGCCCTGCCTCTTGACTGCTGTGAATGGAGTCAGTGAAGGAGAAACCCCTTCCCCTCCTTTGGCCCTGATGGGGTCATGAGAGCCAGAGATCTGGGCCAGCTCCACACCTGCTGCAGCACTTGGGACAGCAGGCCCTGAACCTCTCCTAGGCAGCACAGTAGAGCTGACCCTGATGGCAGGGGCATGGGTGAGTTGGCCCCAACAGTGTGAACTTGAGAGAGCTGGCCCCAAAATCTGTCTGCCATATGGCAGCATGTCAAAAGAGAGATGCCCTCTGTGATGGTTTGTTTACGCTAGGCCCAGGGAGTGGCCCTATTAAAGGGTGTGGCCCTGTTGAGTAAGTGTGGCCTTGGAGTAGGTTTGTCACTGTGGATGTGGGCTTTAAGACCCTCATCCTAGCTCACTGGAAGCCAGTATTCTGCTAGCAGCCTTCAGGCAAGGATGTAGAACTCTCAGCTCCTGTACTATCTCTGCCTGGATATTGCCATGTTTCCGCCATGATAATGGACTGAACCTCTGAACCTCTGAACCTGTAAGTCAGCCCCAATTAAATGTTGTTCTTATAAGAGTTGTCTTGGTTATAGTGTCTTGTTCACAGCAGTAAACCCTAACTAAGACAACCTCCCTAGACCTTCACCCCTTGCCACCTATGACAGGTGGGAGAGCTGGCCCTGCCCTTCACTTGCTGCAGCACTCAGGTAAACAGGCCCTGTACCTCACCTGGGCAGCAGAGTAGAGCTGGCTGGCTCTGGTTTCAGGGTTGCTGGTGAGCAAGGGTGTAAAGAGCAGGGAAGCCAGTGGGCTGACCAGCTCAGATACTTCTCAAGCCCAAGTCTCTGAATCGGCCCACCCCAACATCTACCACACTGATGAACTGCTGGATGCAGATCCAAAGCTGCAGGATCTCCATGACACAGGGCAACAACAGGATATCTAAGAGGAGTCCCAATGAAGTTCCAGTGTTGATAGAGTAGCAGAAGCCAGAGCCTCATACTAAACTAACAAGTCATTGTAATGAACATTTGCAAGCAAAGAAGTGTGGACATAAGGCTATATACTATATAGGACACACTGTGATACACTATAGCTTCCACAAAGAGATTTTTTTTCCTCTGATGTTCGGGAGCTTTTAAGGGTAGAAGAGACACACAAGGAAGAGATGAGTGGGATTGGGGTGCATGATGTGAAATTTACAAGGAACAACAACAAAAAAAATTAATATAACTCAAAGTCTAGGACAAACTTCACATGGAAAAATGATCTTAAAATCATATATAAAAAACAAGATGAACTAAATAAAAATGTTGGGAAAGGAGCAATAAGAAGATGGATTCTATTAAATGCTCAAATATTATAATTATTAGGAAACAGCAAGGAACATGAACAAGATTTTTAAAAGCTCAGAGACCGAACCATACTGACAAGTACAGTAGCCAACATAAGCAGCAGCCTTAAAAATCACATCAAGGGCCATGCTATTCAATGACTAGGATTGGGATGGCTTGATAATACAGAAGGGAAACTTTTAAAATAAATACTCACACATTTTATTCATCAAAATAAATTCTCATATTGGTTGGTGAGATAAGCAGAGGGTCCAGGCACTGCCACCAAGCTGAACAGCCTGAATTTAATCCTAGACCCTACGTGATGGAAGAAGAGAATCTCCTACCACAAGCTATTGTGCACATTCAAATGTATAAAAATAAGTAAATTCAACTACAAATGAATTTATTAAGGAACTCAACTAAAGAGAGAATGTCATTCTAAAACTAGAACTTACATATTTTTAAAAAGTCATAAAGTACAAAGGTTTATTGATTTGATTCTATACTTGAAATAAATAAAGGAATGAGGAAACAAAGGACTGAAAAACATGTGTCACTTGGGACAGAAATATTTTACACATGTTAACAGAAAAGTCACTTTTTCTTCTTATCTTTCGAGACAAGGTTTTGTTAGGAAACCTGATTGACCTGAAACTCATGAAGAACAGTTAGCCCTCGAACTTGTAGCAATTTTGTTTCTGTCTCAGGAGATCTTCTAATTGTGAGATTGTGCCACAATATCTAAACAAATAAATTATTGAAAAAATCAAGACCCTCACAGATAGATAGGTATGTTTCAGAGGAGATTCTTCAAGCACAAGGACACAGCTGGTGAACTGAAGCACAGGCTAGGGCATCAGAAGACCAAGTGGAGGAAAGAACTTATGCAATGCCTGCACAGATACGCACACGTCTATAAAATTTAAAAATAAATAAATGCTTAGAAAACCTGTCAATAACCAATGTGTTGAGCATGTATCTCATTCTCTACTAGCAACACAAATCTAGAGTGTCCACCACAGAAAAGCAAGCAACACAGTAAACAAATGAACACTCACAGGAACTCATTTCCTAAGCTCAGTATATGAGAACATGAAAAAGTCTACAGTCTCAAAGATTTTTAAGCCAAGGTTACTTACAACAAAGAAAAGTACCCTAAATTTCCCCCAAATTAAGTCAACTTAAACTGTGATACTAATATAACCAATGAAATACTATGTAGTTATTATATGAAAAAGAGAATCACAGATAAATTAAACACAAATAATAAAAATTACAAATTATAGTAACAGCCATGTAAATATATACAAAAGGGAAATTTTCCAAATGCAAATGTAAATAGTTAAATGCACAAATATAAATAATTCTCCATTGTTCTCCACGCTTCTAGTAATACATTAATTTTAAAGTTAAAAAATATTCTTAGATAAGGATAAACTCTGAGTTTTTGTAGACAGGCTGGCAACAGAAAATAACCAATGAGAACAAGGAACTACATAAGGTTTATGTCTGTTAAAAATGCTTGTGGCAGCCAGGCAGTGGTGGACACGCCTTTAATCCCAGCACTTGGGAGGCAGAGGCAGGCAGATTTCTGAGTTCAAGGCCAGCCTGGTCTACAGAGTGATTTCCAGGACAGCCAGGGCTACACAGAGAAATCCTGTCTTGAAAAACCTAAAAAATAAAATAAAATAAAATAAAATGCTTGTGGCAGCCTTTCGAAGCTCAAGACTTCTACAGAAATAAAAGCTCTCAGGATGCAGATGTTCACAACCAGTGTAGGATTTGCTTTCTGTTCCAAATTTTTAGCCTTTCTTCTAATATTGAGTCTTTCTCCTTAAAAACAGTAGTGTGCATCAAAGAAACAGTTTGCCTTTCTTCATAAGGCTATTATAACATCTGATTTTTATTCTCAAGCCCAATGATTATAAAGACTGTGTTTTCTATTTTACACATAGAATAGTTTTACCATTATTTCCATGTTTCTCTTAGAAACTATTTATAAGAGAGGTCAGTCTGTGTACTTCTCACAAAATGCAACCATGATATGCCAGCAAGGCAACAGTGGCATTATAACAAGGCAGACAACAGAAGGTTGGTACTTATTGATATGCCACTGCATATAAATCTGAGCCCTTGGCCAGTGCTTACAGAGCTATCTATTATTCACATGGATTTCTTTTTCAGTATGTGTATCCCAGGGCTATGCTAGAAATATGTCTGTGGTGGAACTGTAATCTTTTACAACCCAGAAAATAATAAACAAGAGCTACTAGTAAATGTATTTTCCTTTTAGTCATGGTTATAAAAGGAATATTCCAATATAGTACACAAGTCTGCTTTCACAAGAGGAAATCAGATCACTCTCTCAAGAGAGAGAAAACCCTAGATAGGTCCATATATATGCCTTGTGTACTGGCTGGGTTTGTGTGTCAACTTGACTAGAGTTATCAGAAAGGAAAGAGTCTCAGTTGAGGAAATGCTTCCATGAGATCCAGCAGTTCCAATAAATCCACAGATTAATTGTGCAGCCAGGTATTATAGATGGAGATTAAAAAGGAAGAAATTACAATTATGGCACATATAAAAAAGAAGAGATGCAAATTAGCACTAGGGATAGAACTGCTCAGTTTCCCTATATTAAGGACAAAGCTGCTCCAGAAGAACAGGGGGATTTGGGAGCACTGGAAAATGTGTTTCCTGGCAAACAGTGGTTAATGATCAGAGACCCAATTTAAAACTAAAAGTGAATGATACTGAAATAGAAGGCTTCGTAGATACAGGAGCTGAGGTGACAGGATTTTCCCAAAATCCTGGTATCCAAAATGGCCACTTCAGAAGGTTTTCATAGAGTTTAAAGGAATTGGTAAGTTATTTCAAATAAGACAAAGTATACAGTGGACCAGAAAGGCAAACAGGTAAGTTGAGACCATATGTGGATGACATACCCACAAATGTATGGGGAAAGTATCTTTTACAACAGTGGGGTATTCAGATTAATATTCCTGCAATCCCTGAGAGCACTAATGAAAAATCAGGGGGGAAATGGTAGATGTTCTTGGGGAAGGTATTAATATGTGTCATCAAAAACAAGCACAATCTGTGCCTACTGTGCAAATATAGGACAACACAGGGATTAAGTTTTTAAATTTATAAGGGCCAGTGCCGAAACGCCAACAGCCTTGTCCCTAAAATAGTTGACAGACAAGCCTGTGTGAATAGAGCAGTGGCCCTTAAATAAGGAAAAACTGCAGGCACTTGGTACAAGAGCAGCTGGAGACTCAACATACAGAAGAGTATACCAGCCCATTGAATTCCCCTGTGTTTGTTATTAAAAAGAAATCAGGAAATGGAGGATGCTAACAGATTTAAGAGCAGTGACTACAGTAATTCAACCAATGGATCTCTTAAAACCTGGAATTCCTTTACCTTCTTTGTTACCTAAGTAATGGCCTATAATAGTAATTGATTTAAAAGACTGCCTTTTCACAATCCCTTTGCATGAGCATAATAAGGTACTTACTTCTAACAACAGTGGTTCAATAAAAAGACATCATTGGAAAATGCTTCCATAAAGAATATTAAATAGTCAAACTTTTGGTAATATTTTGTACACAACTGCTAGAAATAATTCATAAACAATTTCCTCAATCTATGATTTATTATTACATGAATGATGGTTTTGTGCACTGATTCTGACTCAGGTACTTTAGAGATATTTAAGGAAACACAAAGAATTCTTCTATGCTGTAGGTTACAGATTGCTCCTGAAAAAAATACAAAGAGGAGATTCTATTAACTATTTGGGTTATAAAATAAGTCAACAAAAAATCTGATGACAAAACATACAGATCTACAAATTCTTAACAATTTAATTCAAAAATTCAATGAGAGCTAGTAATTGGCTGTGGCCCACATTTGGATTAACTACTTAAGAGTTAAGTAATTTGTTTCAGACTTTACAAGGAGATTCCAACTTACACAATCCAAGATGATTAACAGCTGAAACCAAAAGAAAGTTAACTCTGGTAGAACACAGACTGCAAGATGCATATGTGGATCGAATTGATCATAACCTTGATTATATTTTGGTTACTTTTGCCTTCAACTCATTCTCCTACTGGTCTCACTGTCCAGAGAGGAGATAGTTATGGAATGAGTTTTCTTAGCATATAAACAAAATAAAAAAAAAAATCAAGACATACATAGAAAAGGTTTCTGAATTAACCTTAAAGGGTAGACTAAGACTGTCAATTTTCAGGAACAGCCAGTTGAAACTGTAATTGTAATGCCTCTTACTAATGCTGAGACTATGTCATGGGTAATCGAAGAAGATTGGCAAAGAGTCTGTGGTAACTATTTGGGAGAGGTTAATAACAAAAATCCTAAAAGCAAGCATATGCAGCTTAGAAAAAGAACTAATTGGGTTCTCCCATGTATTGTAAAGGGACGGCCAATTCTTAAAGCACCTACATTCTATACTGATGCAAATGAGGTGGGAATGGCAGGCTATAAATCAGCCAAATTAAGCAAAGAGTTCCAAAGCTCTCGTACTTCAGTTAAAAAATCAGAGCTGTATGCAATCCTTTTGGAATTAGATTTTCCTGAATCTCTCTTACTATAATCACTGACTCTAAATATGCAGAAAGTGTTGTTTCGCAAATAGAAACTAAATTTATTCCTGACAATTCATAGTTAACTTTGTTATTTATGCAATTGCAATAGACCATCAGATATTGAAACTATCCATTATGCATTACTCATATTCAATCTCATACAGTTTTGCCAGATCCACTGGCACAAAGAAATGAGGAAACTGACCGATTATTAATAGGAAATGTGTTAAAAGCCTCAAAATTTCATGGAAAAACACTAGGTTAACAGTAAAGGTTTAAAAAAATATTTTTCCATCACTTGGTGACAAACCAAAGAAATTATAAGAAAATGTCCTACTTGTTCTCTGTATAACCAAACTCCATTACCTGCTGGAGTTACCCTAGGAGTACCAAAAGAAATAAAATCTGGCAGATGGATGTGTTTCATTTTGTAGAATTTGGAAAAGTAAAGGTTGTCCACCACACCATTGATACATACTCAGGGCTTCAATGGGCAACTGGGTTGAGTTCTGTAAAAGCTGATTCTATAACTACACATTTACTGGAAATAATGGAAATTATGGGGATACCTGCACAAATTAAGCCTGATAATGCCCCTGCATATGTGTTCAATAATACGAAACAATTCTTTGCATATTATAATGCCACGCACACTTTGCATGACGGTGGTATTTGAGGCGTAAACTTCAAGGAAAGTCAGTCTCCTGCCTCCGGATTGTCGCCTGGCACCCCAAACTCAGAGGTAGCCCAGATATGTCCTCGTATTTGTGTGCTAGGGGCCCACCAAGATATCATTTCTTTACAGCAAGAAAGAGAAAATTGGGACATTGCTCTCTGACCTTTACCAATGTTCCAACGTCCTAGTCAAACCCTGGCTTGGAATGTTAAGCCATTCTAACTAATTGCCTCCAGCATTGTGAGTAGGGCACTGAAGCTCACAGAATGAGAGACTTATCCCAGGACAAGGTCAAGTAAAATCCTCATTCTCAGTCACGTACTACAGCTGAACCACTCCTAGGAATTAGCAAGAGACTGTCTGTACTTCCCCAAAAGATTAGCATAGTGGGCGTTTTACCTAAGATGGGCGGGACCTTAATCTAAGAGTGTGTGTGAGAGACAGTCTACAGCATTGAGCATTCTAGATTCAGCATTCAGCAGCAAGCAGTCTGCATTCAGCATTTGGACTCGCTCACACTCAGACTAGAACCAGAGCATAGGTAGAAGTCCGTAGCCCCACCCCCCACCCCGGGCCCAGAGTGCTTGGGCCCGGGGGGAGGGGGGGCGGGGGGGGTGCAGCACCAGTGGAGATTCAAGCGATTGAACATTTGAGATTCGAGCATTCAGCATTGAGGACTCGAGATTCAAGTCTCTACCCTCCTGGCTGGCGCACCCGCAGCCTCCTGGGACTCTGGCCGGGACCATGTAGCCCGAACATACTTGGAGCCCAGGGGTGCTGCACCAGTCCATAAGAGATGGCTGCTGTTTTAGACCTAGTGCGTTTTAGGTGGCCTCAGATGTACCTTGACTACTGAGCTGCCAGATTTTTCATTTTTCTCTTTTGCAATGATTGTAAAAGCCTCATGTCAATTTTTTAAGAAATACACTTAGACCTTACACCACTCGTGTCTAGTCTGTTTGTCAAAGCCGAATCCTGTACACACCTGGCCAGAACCCATCGTCCAGCGGAACAAGGGACCCCATAAGAAACCCCAGTCTGTGGCATTATAATACAAAGCACATTACAGTATACTGGACAACCCTACAAGATAAGCAGTTGTCTTGTAGACATTCTCACTTTAAAAGAGATGCTTATTAAACAAAATACACCCAGGCACACATTAAATAGTGCTTTGTTAACTTTAAATTTTATTAATGTTAATGAAGGAACAACAGCAGCCAAAAGACACTGGGTTATAGGAAAAAAAAAAACTGTAGAATTAGATCAACCTATATACTATAAGGATGTACTGACATCAGAATGGAAGCCTGCAATAGTTTTGTGATAAGGATGTGGTTTGTTCACGTTTCGACAGGAAATGAAAAAAATATGGTTACCATCAAAACTTATAAAGATTAGATTTAACCAGGGAAGACCTCTTACTACCTGAGACATGAATGTCTCTGAGTAGCCAATGAATCTTTTGGCTACCCCATCCTCACAACTAATTATTACATGCCAACCTTTAATTTGGCATGGATGGAGATTTATATTTCAGTTTGGTTACACAGTTCAAACAGAAAGTTGATATATGCCTTTCACCTGCTCAAACATAGAGCAGAAAAATCATCTTTAGCTGATTTGTGTGCATGGCAATTCCATAATATGTTAATGCAAAAATGTATGTATAATATTACCTTTAAAAGTTTGTGTATTTTCAAAGCAAAAGGATCAAACTCAAAGCAAAGTAGACCATTTAATCCAGCCTCACTGACTGTCTTAGTTACTTTTTTCTCAAAAATTTGCATCCAGGTTAATTTCAAAACCACTAGTCTTAAATGGTCCAACCTCATAGACTGCTTCAGCCAGGTCTTCAGTTCAGCTTTCCTATTCCACAGAGACTGGACAGCAAAAGAAACAGCTAGCTCTTTCAGGACCTGGCCAATATCCTAATTTTCTTAGGATCCCCAAAAGATGTTTTTGCTCCAAGTCAGCTAGAAGCAATATTAAGAACATGAGGCCGCCATTCCCAAGAGGTGGGGTGGGTGGGTTTTGGTCATTCAATGAGTTAGAGATGTTTGTTGTTATTTTAAGAGGTTGGTTACAAGTTGTTATTGGTCATTGTCAGGAAGGAAACAAAGTAAAGGAGGTTAGAATCAAGGATTTCTTTCTCTCCTCTTTCTTTCTTCCTTCCATCCTTCTTTCTCTCCTATCTAGTGTTAGGGGGAAGGAGTGGGAGAGGGGATGATAAAAGTAGTAAACAGAAAAAAAAAGAGAGTGGATATAAGATGATAGTATAAAAGGTGGATTATTGAAGCTACTAGTCTCAAATATTTTACATTGGTATGGATTATTGTATATTGATAGAAATTTAAAGTTACTTTGTTCAATCCTTGCTTAATGTATTACACATATGTAACTCATTTGAATGTAATTTGAAGTTCTAGTCTTATGAAAGCTACTACTGCAAACTGTTTAGGGTAATTAGAAATGCAAGTCAGTAGTCACCTATAAATAATCTTACTTGTAGTCCTGTTAACTTGTAGTTTAGTTAATTACAGAAATAAGCTTTATTTAGCCTCTTGTATATGTCTTCAAAGTTAGGCAGACAGTAAATAGCAGAAACAAGCATTGCTTGTCTGTTAAAACAGACTCTAGGTGTCTGGTGCGGAATGAGAGGCTGCTTCCCAGTAGGTGATTATGATTTGCCTCGTACACTAGCAGAGGCTGATCTCCGCCAGCTGCAGATATTTTAATTCTGGGGACTCTGGAGAAGGGTATAAATGGGAGAGCCCTGAGAGGGCCTGCGGCAGCTGCTGCTCCCCCTGCTGCTGCTGGTTTGTCCTGTTGCTGCATTTGCTGTTGCATTTGCTATTGCTGGATTGCAGGACTGCTGAATACTCTGACAAGAAGACTGACTTATCCCAAGTAACCCAAAGCCCCTCGTCAGCTGGAAGCAGCATATAGAGGTCTATGCCTTCTTCCCCTCTACCCTTTCTCTCCTCCCTAGTGTTGGGGAATTGAAAGGAATACGGGTGGAATAAGGGTTGGAAGGGAGATAAAGGTATAAGAGCCCAATAAAATAGCTAAAAACAAAACAAAAATGCCAATATCCTGCTGTAAGGCATTTTCTCAAATAGAATTCAATGGAAACGAGTTCAGCCCAGAGTGGGTGGTGCTGTCCCTGAGCTGGTAGTCCTGGGTTCTATAAGAAATCAGGTTAAGCAGCATTCCTACATGGCCTTTACATCAGCTCTTACATCCAGGTTCCAGCCCTGTTGGAGTTCCTATCCTGACTTCCTCCAGTGATGTACTATGATCTGGAAGTGTAAGCTGAATAAACCTTTCTTGCCCAACTTGCTTTTTGGTCATGGTGTTTCTTTGCAGCAATAGAAATCCTAAGTCTCCTTGGATCTGACCACAGGATCAGGCACTTTTGGTGTATCAATATACTTACTATCAGTTTCCTTCTACCAGGCCTATGAACTTACCCATACATGACAATCCTTTCAAGACATTACCATGTGTGATACAAAGAAATGGGTTCCGCGCCGGGCAGTGGTGGCGCACGCCTTTAATCCCAGCACTTGGGAGGCAGAGGCAGGCGGATTTCTGAGTTCGAGGCCAGCCTGGTCTACAGAGTGAGTCCAGGACGGCCAGGGCTACACAGAGAAAACCCTGTCTCCAAAAACCAAAAAAAAAAAAAAAAAAAGAAATGGGTTCCCTTTCTCTAGTTCCTAGGAGCTGAAGTGTTTGCAGCCCCTTAGGATGAACAACAATATGAACTAACTAGTACTCTCAGAGCTCCCAGAGACTAAAACCCCAACCAAAGAGTACACATGGGGGAACTAATGGCTCCAGCAGCATATATATAGCAGAGGATGGCCAAGTTGGTCATCAATGGGAGGAGAGGCCCTTGGCCCTGTGAAGGTTCTATGCCCCAGTGTAAGGGAATGCCTGGGCCAGTAAGCAGGAGGGGGTGGGGTGGTGAGCAGGGGGAGGGAACAGGGGTTTGTTTTAGTTTTTGTTTATTTTATTTTATTTTTATTTTTATTTTTTTGGAGGGGAACCTGGGAAAGGAGATATTGTAAATAAAGAAAACATCTAATAAAAAAGAAAGAAAGGAAGGAAGAAAGAAAGAAAGGAAGAAAAGAAAAGAAAAAATGGGTTCCCTGAGCACTGGGAATGTACATGGAGTTCTTTGGCCCTTTTCTCACTTAGCTACTCAAGAGTTTCTCTGTCACCCAGGCTTCTCCCTGCATATTTTTTATCATCTCCTCCCTAATAAACAGTTTCATATGAGTTCCCCAAGGAAAATATATAGAATGAGTGACTAATATATTATGCACAAATGCTATGCACAAACAAAAATATCTAGTGTCAGTAAAGAATTTTAAGTATTTTTTTTTTTGTTTCAGTCATCTTTTTAGATGTGAACAGAAAAAATACATCAAAAATGAAAGGGCAGACAAAAGATTTGTGACTATGAGAGTACTTACTCACTGAGAGTTCCACTCAGAAATAAGAGGCTACAAACATACAGAAATTAAACAACCAGGAAGAATTCAAGAAACCTGAAGACAAAAAAATAGATAAACCCAGGCTAAAAGACCACTAAGTACCTGGTGCAATGAATTCAAAAGCAAAAAGTTCTTATCCAAGGTGTTAGCTAAAGTTCTAAGATCTAAAACAAAGAGAAATCTTCCTATAGGAAGTATATGTTACATTGCAAAGGGCTCTAAGCCAAATGAAATCAAACTGCTCCAGAACACTACAAAATGCAAATACCTTCAAATTTCTAAAATGCTATTCCAGCGTGGAAATCTATGTCCAGCTATACTATCAACAACACAAGAGAAATGGTGCAGCACAATCCTCCTGTGGTTTTTAAAAAACAAAACAAAACATAAACTCCTGGGACATAAACTCTAGAGTAAAATAAGAAATCAAGGAAGAAGAGAAGGACACAGGACTGGGGACATAGCTTACTGGGTAAAGCGCTTACCAAGCACACATGAGGGCCAGGGTTTGATCCCCAAGACTGCATAAAAAAAAAAAACAAGCACAGCAGCACATGCTGATAATCCTAGCATTTGTGTTTGACCATTCTTCCTTCCACATACTTCAGGTAAATCTACTTATTCAATTTTAATAATTTTAATAATGATGAGGAAAAGGAGGTGGACTTAACTATGAGTGTAATAATGGGCTGGGGAGGCAGCTCAACAGAATTCAACAGGACAATGACAACAAAAACACTTTCCCTACCAGTGTATGGACTAGAGTTTGATGGCATTTGACCCATGTAAATGTTGAATGAGTGGCAGGCTACCTGTAATGTCAGAGTTTGGGGAAAGACAGGAGATTCCTGGATCAAGCCAGCTAGCTAGATTAGCCATACTGGTTTAATCAGAAAACACTGCTGCAATGTAAAGGTAGAGAATAAAGGAGGAAGATTACCTAACTGTACACATACATATTCATATCCTCCCCCCTTTCTCTCCCTCCCTCTCTCTTTCTGGAACAGACAAGATCTCATTATGCACATACACACACATGCAAACATATACATACATACATGTATATATGCTACATACACATATACTTAAAATTTTTAAAACTGTTTCTGATAACAATAATTTAGCATAATGTATAAAAACATTATCAATAGTACCTTCCCACTTGTTACTACAGTTTTAATTAGCTTTGATATCAACTGAAGCCATAGTCATTTGGAACCTTTAATGAGACTCAATTTGAACCTTTAATGAGATCACTCTAAAAAAAAAAA
>NW_022196903.1:109588679-109590360 GCF_008632895.1 Mastomys coucha | reverse complement strand
AAAAAAAAAAAAAAAAAAAAAAAAAAAAGATACTGAGATTCTGTATATGACTGAGAACCTGTTCACAAAAGTGACCTTGACATCCAGTAAGCGGGAAGAGACAGTCGAGCACTCCACTCTAAAGCAGGAGTCCAACTCTGAGAGAGAACATGACAGCAGAGCAGTTTTGAGGACAAATGGTCCTCATGACTCATATTACCCAACAAAAAGCAAAGGGGCTGTATGTCCAGTTCAAGAGGCTCCTCAAAAAGGCAGCCGGCAGCACAGCAAACAGCAGCTGTTGGCCAGGCCTACCAGCAGCGTGGCTCATAATTACCACCCCGGCTGCCGTAGTCATGGTAGTAGCCCTGCCAGCACAGGATGTTTGTACTGACAATAGAGGCTACACTCTGCAAGTGGCACAGGACACAGCTCTGCCCCCACATCAGCTGGCTCACTCTCATGTATACATGCACCTGATATCAACTAGCTGCAGCAGGAGAGTACCCAGCACTGTGGCCAAATCACCACACAATTCTGCTTTTTCTATATAAACTGTTTTTCTTCACTTAACAATGTTATAATGAAATAAAACTTCAATTTTGAAAGAAATAAAGTATATGTAAAGTAGAACACACTGAAGTCCAAAGGGAAGAAATATGTGATAAAAACCAATAAAATTTAACATAGAAGTTATCGCAGAACAATTCTCACCGTGTTCCAATAAAATGAACATTACAACCCAATGTACCTTTAAAAAGTAAAGCTGTGACCTCTCAATGCAGATAGCTTCAAAGAAGTGTTTTCACCTGAGGAACCTATGGGCCCAGCACCGGAAATGTCACTCCAAAACTAGGCTCAACCTGCAGAACCTGCTGTCATCACTGGCGCACTACTGATAAACACCAGGATGTGCCTCCTGAACTAGACAGCCTCCAAACCTGCTCTGCTTCTGATCTGTACCCACACTTTAGCTACACAGCCACCCCACACTAATTGGCACCATCAACTGTTCCTGAAATACAATTCTTGTTGGCACAGTGGGCTAAGCCCATAACTTTCCCAGAATTTGGAAAACTGAGGCAGGAAGATTTCAAGTTCCTGGTCAGCCTGTACTATACAGGAAAATCTACTTCAAACAAAAACAATACTTTCATTCTAAAGGATGCCATCCCCATCAAGAGTGAATTTGAGTCTGCCTGGCACAATAAGAGCCCGTCCCAATACTATGTAAATCCAACCAATCAGCACCCTCCTAAAGGCCTTGCACCACAGGGCTGCAACTCCTCATGAAGTATCTCATGCCATTAATGGGTAGAACGAAAGATTTGGATAAGGGAAGAATTCATTTTGTCCTTCTATAAACAAATGAGAACCTGTACAAGCTTCATCATGTAGCTGAACTCACAGCTGCTGCTAAAGCAAGAGCTCTGTGTCACGGGAAACCACCAGCATCCTAAGCAACTCTGAGCACCACAGCCCTCTCCTCCCTTCATGCAGCTCTGAGCACCACAGCCCTCTCCTCCCCTCTTCATGCTTCTGAACCTGCAGTCCTGAACTGGCCGCAAAGCGGTGAAATCTGGGGCTGCCTGGCCCCTTCTAACGCTGAATTTCAAGATGAAATGCCCAGTGTTGGTCCCAAAAATATTTTCTTTCTTCTGATTTAAACCAAAAAGGCCAGCTGGATAGTTCTTTTTTTTTT
>NW_022196903.1:109567880-109588669 GCF_008632895.1 Mastomys coucha | reverse complement strand
ATTACTTCCCATCTACTGTCTTATCTCCCCATCTTCTACTGAAACCTTTCTTGCACAGGAAACCATGGAAGAGAATAGGACACAGCTGAGGACTGGAACTCTGCTAAACAGTTAATTTTACCCAGAACAAAAGTGCTCTTGACTTTCTGGCAGAATTCAAATAGTCTCTATTTAAAGTCATTTAGATCACTATAGACTAAGTCTTGAAAAAAACCATAAAAATACCATTTTCACAGAGAGAGCTCTATGAGGAAGAGTCACTAGACAAAACAAACTACAGATGATACTCTTGCTCTTTTCTCAGAAAATTCTCAGAGATATTAAATATTTAAATAAATTAAATGAGAGAACAAAAAAAAAATAACAAAAATTGGCAGCTTGAAAAAGAATAAAAGCCAATAAGATGGCTCCATAGGATAAGGTACTTACTGCTAGGCCTAAGGATTTGAGTTCCAGGCCCCCAACCCACATGGATGGAAAGAGAGAACTGACTCCATGAACCGTCCTGACTCCACACATGTGATATGGCACACATACATACACACACAAAATAAACAAATATGTGTAACTTTAAACAAGAAAACACTACTTCTAGGAATTATTAAGAATGATTAAAACAAAGCTAAATGAATGAAACAGATTAAACATAGCTAAAAGACCAGTAAAGAATTTTTTCATCATTAAGAAATGAAAAATATTAAAGAGAGACAAGCAGACAAGAACAAAATGGCATGGGCTCCCTGAAGACTATTCACATCCCAGAAAAACAGAGAACATAAGTTACATGTGAGGAGATAAAAGTTGGGCATTTTCAAAAATAAAGGCTAAAAAGATGGCTCAGCAGTAACAAGCACTGGTTGCTTTTCCAGAAAAGCAGGTTCAATTCCCAGCACCCATAAGGCAGCTTACAAGCATCTTTAAATCCAGCCCCAAGGGATCCAATGCCTTCTTCTGGCCTCCCTGGGCACCAAGCATGCAAGTGGTGCAGACACTCATGCTGGAAAAACACCCATACATATACAATAAGATAAGATTTTTTTAATTTTAAAAAGAAAATTATTTTAAAACAAAAAAATAGATGAAAGATTTCAATCTAGATTAAAGAATCACAATACACACAAAATAGTATAAATAGAAGAAACTTTAAACATGGACTTGTTATAATAAATTTCAAAATAAACACAAAGAAAAGATTTAAAAATAGCCAGAAAGACAGGAAATTTCTACAACTGGATCTCACTAGCAATAAGAAAACCCAGGTGACAGCATGATGGCTGTCTTCAGCATACTGACAAAATGAGTTATTGAGTAGCACTTCATAACCAGCAAAATTACCATTCAAGAATGAAGATGAAATACTGATATTACTGTCCCAACAAAGCATGCATGTGTACACACACACACACACACACACACACACACACACACTAACAACGATGATGACACCGAGGAAAGAGGAAGACCAAGAGGAAGACAGAGTGAAAATGTTGAAAACAGCAGCATGTGTAAATCAATATGGTGGTTTCTCAGAAAACTAGGAATCAATCTATGGGTACACTCCACCATACCACAAGGACACTTGATCAACTATGTTCACAGCAGCTTTAATTATAATAGTCAGAACCTGATGTCCCTCAACCGAAGAATGGATAAAGAATGGTACATTTACACAATTAAAAACAATGATATCATGAAATTTGCAGGCAAATGGATGGAACTAGAAAAAAAATCATCCTGAGTGAGGTAACCCAGACCCAAACAGACAAACATGGTAAGTACTCTCTGATAAGTGGATATTAGTCATAAAGTACAGGATAATTGTGCTATAATCCACAGACCCAGAGAAGCTAAGTAATAAGGAGGGCTCAAAGGGGGATGCATGAATCTCACTGTGAAGGGGAAATAGAATAGACATCACAAATGGCTGGGGGAAGGGTCTTGGTGTGGAATGAGGATGGAAACAGTGGGGATCAGATGTGAGAGGATGGAGGGGAAGAATACTAAGAGAAACAACTGGAATAGAGGGGGCATCTCTTGGACAAGCTAGAAACCTAATAAAATGGAAACTCCCAGGAATCTATGAGGGTGACTCCAGCTAAGACTCCTAGGAAAATAGCAATGGGTGATATATAACCTGAACTGGACATACTAAACATGTAACTAGTCGAGACTGCCAGTGGAGGAATTGGGATACCAACCCAGATACAAAACCTTTGACCTATAATTTGTCCTGCCTACAAAATGTGCTGGGGTGAAGGCATACCATGAGAGGGAGCCCACCCCTGCCACTCCCTGCAGAGCCAGGACCCAGAGGTTAGACAGCCCAGAGACAAAGGATAGAACCTAACATGAATGGAAAAAAAAAAAAAGTCAATGAAATGATTCCACTATACTCATCAGATTGGTGCCTAGTCCAATTATCAGAGAGGCTTCAACCTAGCAAATGAGGGAAACCATTGTAGAGACCCACACCAAACATTAGGCTGAGCTTAGGGAATCCTGCAGAAGAGGGGAGGAAGGCTTGGAGAAGCCAGAGGGGTCAAGGACACCACAAGAAAACTCACAGAATCAACTAACTTGGGCTCATAGGGACTCACAGAGACTGAACTGCCAACCAGGGAGCCTTCAAGGGACTGATGTAGACCCTCTGCACATGTGTAACAGTTGTGTAGCTTGGTCTTCATGTGGGACTCCTAACAGAGGGAGCAAGGGTTGCCTCTAACTCTGTTGCCTGCCTGTGGAACCCTTTCCTCCTACTGGATTGCCTCATCTAACATTAATAAGAGAAGAGGTGTCTAGTCTTTTAAACTTGATATGCAGTGGCTGGTTGATATCCATGGGAGGTGTGCCCTTTTCTGAGAAAAAATGGAGGAAAAATAGATGGGGATAGAGGGGAGTGAGAGGCTGCAGTCAGTATGCAAAATAAGTAAATAAATAAATAGGATTAAATATAATATTTAACTAATTTATATAATTAATATAATTTATATAATTAAGTATAGTCTTTAATTATATAGAGAAATAATATAATAAAGAGAAAATTACAAAGTATAACAGGAGAACAGAAAACCACAGGCATAACATCTTTGAACAAAGGGATCTACTTTGCTATTTTTCTGTTTGTCTCCTAGTTTTTCTTTCTTTCTGTATGTATACAAATATTTTTTCACACAGGCACATCACATCTTCTTGCACTCAGAAGCACCATAACAAATCCCTACACTAAAGCTGGGAGTCATTTTGAGCAAGCCACCACCAAAAAGGCCAGGTTGGTGGCACACGCCCACAATCCCAGCACTCAGGAAGCTGAAGTAGAAGGCTCACAAGCCTGTGCAAGGCCATGAAGGCTATATTTGTGAGACTCTGTCTCAAGAAAGGGGAGGGTTACTAACTGTCAAGAGTGCTGGGGAGAGCAGAGTAAGAACTGAGGTGGCAGTGGCTTTATCAAAAGATATCAAAAGCACTTCAAAAGTAGTAATTTCAGGGTTACTAACCAATCTTGCTTTTTTTTTTCAGATGCCAAAAATTTGGCTTAGCTGTATAATCATTAAATATAAAGAGACTACATAAATGTTCCAATTAAGAGGTAGACAGCTAGGAAGACTAGGGAGAGAAAAAAAATACCAAGAGTGTATTAAGCAAAACTAATACAGGGTCCATATATATCGTTCTAATAAATAACTGGATGAATAAACAAGCAGGAGGGAAAACTCTTCCTCACAATAGGAGACAATTAATACAAAAAGAAATCTGGGTGAGAAACCGCACAATTCCAATCTGAGACCAACGAGCAAAAGTCTGATGAGCTACAGGAGAGTTTAACCTCAAGGCACCGGGCGGTGGTGGCACACGCCTTTATTCCCAGTACTTGGGAGGCAGAGGCAGGTGGATTTCTGAGTTCCAGGCCAGCCTAGTCTACAGAGTGAGTTCCAGGACAGACAGGGCTACACAGAGAAACCCTGTCTTGAAAAAACAAAACAAACAAGCAAAAAAAACAAAAAAAAAACAAAAAAAAAAAACCTAACTTCAAAAACTTCAAAGAGAAAAGAAAGCAGTGTCTGGCAGGTACCAATTTCACAAGTTCCCAATGTCATCACTAATATATAACAAACTAATATTATATGGCTACTATTATGTTATGCTGTGAAGAACAGAAATATTTTTGGTTTTTTTATAGTTGCCTAAAATTTAAAACTAAATATAACCATGAGGCAACTACAGAGAAATACAAGTAGGAATATTCTAGAAAATAACTGGCTGGAACCCTTCAAAAACACTGATGTCAAGAACAAAGAAAGATTAAGGAACTACTCCATGTCAAGAGTCTGAGATGACAGCTAAATCCAGGATGACTGTGGATCAGATAGGACAGAACAGTAAGCACAGAAAGACAGCCATGGGCTTACTGCACCCAGAAGGATAACCGTGGACTTGCTGCACTGAGTATGGTCACCACTGCATAGGAAGACAACTTGAGAATTCTAAGAGAAAGAAGAGAAGGGCCTGACTCCTGGGTAAAATACAGCAAGTGGACTCTAACAAAGAGCTGACAGATGGCAGACCCTTACACACTTACACTTTTCTGTAAGCTTGAAGTCATACAGCAATAGACAAACTGGAAAAGTAGAAAAAAATGTTTCAAATAAATACCCCAGAAAAAGACCTTTAATATGTAAGAGCTTTTGGAAGTGGAAGTGTGAGCATGCCCTGGGTTTGATGCCTACCATGATGAAAGGAACAGGCAGGCTGAAGTAGAAAAGAAAGGAGAAAAGCAAAGTACTGTGTAAATAAATGTTTTAAAAATACTAATGTTCAACGGATTAATGGGAAGCAAACAATTTGTAGCCACTTCATAAACAAAATAATGAACTTTACAAAGAAAAAAGAAAAACAGATCAGCTTTACTGGTAAGTACATGATAATGAGATCTTATTTCATAATCAGTAATTTTCTTTTTAAAAATTGGCAAAGACTTTCTAAAATGACCATCTGACAGGAGTCAGAAGTACAAATAACTAATTAGCCAATTTCAAAAAGGTGGTTGAGCAATATAATTCAAGAGCCTTAAAAACACCTTTGTCATTTAAGTTTGTGCTCTCTTAAAGAAATCATCTCAACTGTGGGTTGACACCCACACTCAGTTCCACACATGAGGAGCTGGAGCGATGCCTCAGTGGGTGAGAGCACATGTGGTACAAGCATGACGGCAGCTGGACAGATTCCCTCCAGATTCAGTGAGAGGCCATATGTAGCGGGACCCCTGGCATCTTCCTCTAACCTCCAGGAGCGCAGAGGAGCAATACCTGCTCCACACATACACTCGCGCACATACCTACATACAGACACACACCAAAGATAAAAGACATTCACCAAAGGGGATTTATAGTAGTAAAGTTATTTAGAACAATCTACATGTTTGCAATATGGAAATTAAAGTATAACCACAAATCAATATCCTGTCACTAAAAGATATTAGAATAGAAAAAAGTTGCAAAAAAAAAGTCAAGAGATTAAAGTTTACAAAATGGGTATTCTGGATGATCTTAAGAAAAAAGGAACTCATTACAGTCTAGATTTTAAGAACTAAAAGTGAGCAACAGATGAAAATATTAATGGAAATTAATTAATTAATTAACTAATGGAAATTAATGTGAAAATCTAGTTGAGCCTCTTGCTATGAGACCTAATTTGCTTACCCCTTCTACCCAGCTCAAACAAAGTTAACATTTCTCACCTGGGGGATCCTCCCCACCTTCCCATTTTGCTCCCTCAGCACCTCAAGGCCTACACCTTTCTCAGCTACATTCAGTAAAAATTGGCTGCTTCATATTTACCCATGCATCCACATAACTTCTTACATACCAAAGAAATGGACTTTAGCTATTATACTAAAGATACCTTAAATATGGCAGTTAATCAAATAGAAGTTTCATCTTTTTTTCCTGCTTCTTTCAAATAAAAACATTAAGGAAAACAATCCCTGAAGTTTTCTTTCCTAACCCAAATCCTCAAGGCAGGCTCTTAACAGTACAGACAGCACATACCTAATTATGTTCTGTGAAGTGTCATCTGTTCACTTTCATGTCAAAAGACATTTAACCATCTAATCACTAGCCACCACCCCAAAACACACCCATCTGTGTGCTGCAGTGCCAGCTCTGCCCTACCTACTGAGTCTGACTTCCACTTGTCCACTTCCCACTTGACTAGCAAGCACAGTGGTCAGGGAGAGGAGCAAGGCTGGGAACACTACCAGACAAGGAGTAGGATGACCTTAATCTAGCAGAGGGCTAGGGAGAGGCATCAGTACATCAGTGATCTTCAACAGTAGTCATTTTTGGAGGCATCTTTGCTTGCCATGGCTTTGTAAGTGCTACTGGCAGTTTATAAGAGGCCCAGGATGCTACTGACATCCAACAATGCACAAAGAAGCTTCCCACACAAAGAAAAGTTACTATCATGACAGCATCCAATTCCAATTCATCAGGAAAAAGACAGTGCAGGGTTAGGACAGCTGTGTAGTTTAGGACCTCTAAAACACACACACACACACACACACACACACACACACACACACACACCCCTACCTAAATCAGATGCTACAACAGGGTGGGAGAACTGTTCCTTTGGGTACCAAAATTCTACCTCAGGCACCAGAAACACAAGAAGAGTGGTATGTATGCCTTCTCTTGGCATTATCTTGTGTTTCTTCAAATGCTACTTCCAAGCAGCAACAGTGAGAAGATAACAACTATCAAAACTGCCCAGGCCAGCAAACACCTCCTGCAGAGCTGGCAATGATGACAAGTTGAGCTGAGTATCTCGTCAGGACAGAAGGACTCATGCACAAGCCCGCTTTAGTCAGTCAGGAGAAAGGAAGCAAGTATTGAAGGCCAGCAGTCCAACCTCCAGCATAGCTGAGAAGCAAAACCACCGAAATGTGTCCATTCTGATGAACCCAGAGAGCCTCCCTCGATCTGAACATATGAACAAAATTTAATGATTCTCAGTACACCAGTCCTGAAGTTTCTCTCACAGCATCTGGTCTTCCAACTCCTAGCCTTTTTCTCTTCTCTAGGCTGTGAGATGTCCTTTTGTCCTGAATAGAGTTATACCTAGTATTTTATGTCATACAATTATGAATGGATGACAAGACCACTGAATCTGATCCTCAGGACTGACATAGTATGAGAACTATCCTCTTACCTCCACAAGAGTACCTTGGTACACACACACACACACACACACACACACACACACACAAACACACACAGGTACACACACACAAGTACACATATACACACAGGCATACATATACACAGGTGTACACATACAGGTACACACACAGATACAACACAGAGACACACAGAGACATGCACATAGGTATATACCCAGGTACACATACACAATGAGGCAGAAAGAAAAGCAAGAGCTGACAGTGCACAAGCAGCCACTTGGGAAAGCTGCAGGTGAACTGGAGATTCTGGGCCCTGCCCTCAGCGTTGTACCAATCAGGAAAATATGTAACAGAACTGCAATTTCTTAAAGTTTTGTGGTGACATTTAAAAACTACAGTTGGTAAGTTTTTAAAAATCCCAGTTTGTGATAAATTGCATTTTTATAATTTATAAACTCTTCACTACAATAAATACCTAGGTCAAATGTCAACAGCAAGTGTGTGCTCTTATACATAGATTCTAGCCTCCAATAACTCAGTTAATTTCACAAGGACCCCTATGGAAGGAGTATAATCCCCAGGCCACTGACGGTATGGTAAAATCACAGTGACCAGTAACAGTAGTCATCCTTCCAAGCTCATATTCCATCTGGATAAGTCTCAGAACATCCCTACAACTGTCACAATTCTTTAAAGTATTTATACTTAAAATAAATTCGGCTATGGCATGAAGCACTGAGAGAAGCCTAAAGACAGCTTCATATTCTCAAGCACTTCCTAGAAGTTCTTCCAAGACAGATTTGTACTTTGAGCTGACAGCCGTGAACAAGACAGAGATCTGTACTTTGAGCTGACAACTGTGACTAGAGGGGACTCTGGACAGCCTTCTTCATACACAATATTGTATGCTGTGTGTCCCAGGAAGAACGAAACAGTCTGAGAAGGGGAAGAGCGGGTGTCAATGCCTCCCACTACAGTTCACTACGCCTGAGCAATCAATAGTATTGTATCTTCCCCTTCTTCTTCCAACTATGTTAGATGTCTAATGGGTAAATCCTGGTCACTACATTGTAGGGAAGTGATACCAACCACTTTCAGGTCTGGCTTGAAATGTCAACATTCACCTGAGACCCTCCACCTATCTCTCTCTCTCTCTGCCAGCCTGGCACAGCTACAACTGGAGGAGGTAAGACCAACTTCTGTTGGATTTTGCATTACAAAAATATGTAGTTGTTGCTATTGTTACTACAATACCATATGTAGTGGCTGGTTTTGTGTGTAAACTTGACACAAGCTGGAATTATCACAGAGAAAGGAGCTTCAGGTGAGGAAATGCCTCCATGAGATCCAGCTGTAAGGCATTTTCTCAATTAGTGATCAAGGAGGGAGAGCCCATTGTGGGTGTTGTCATCCCTGGGCTGGTAGTCTTGGGCTCTATAAGAAAGCAAGCTAAGCAAGCCAGTAAGGAACATCCCTCCATAGGCTCTGCATCAGCTCCTGCTACCTGACCTGCTTGAGTTTCTAGTCCTGACTTCCTTTAGTGATCAACAGCAATGTGGGAATGTAAGCTGAATAAACCCTTTCCTCCCAACTTGCTTCTTGATCATGATGTTTGTGCAGGAATAGAAACCCTGACTAAGACACCATATAGCCAGGCAATAGTGGCGCATGCCTTTAATCATATTTTAATTACATTAATTTAATTAATCATAATTTAATCATATTATGCCTTTAATCCCAGTACTTGGGAGGCAGAGGCAGGCAGATTTCTGAGTTTGAGGCCAGCCTGGTCTACAGAGTGAGTTCCAGGACAGACAGGGCTACACAGAGAAACCCTGTCTCAAAAAACCAAAAAAAAAAAAAAAAAAAAAAAAAAAAAAAAAAAAGACACCATATGACAGATATTTTTCAAAATTTTGAGTGTAAACAAATCATTGTGTTCCTATTTCATTGGTCTGGGATGAGGAAAGGCTTTCCCAGAAAAGCACAGAGAAGACGAAAAATGACAAATGGTAAACTTCAGGAAAAAAATTAAAATTTGCATTTGAAGAATTAGAGAGAAAAATTAGACTTAAATGTTTTAAGGATATGGGCTATAGTCACAGACTCCTAGGTGACTCTGTGATTCAACAATGGGTCACTGATTAAATATTAATTATTGATTTCACTAAAAATAGGATTAACAAAACTCAAGAATAGAGGAAAGGTAACTGAAGAGTTTAAGATGGCCAAATCATTTCTCCAGTATGGAAATTAAAACATGATGTGCAAAGCACCTACATTTCATTAATGGAAGCAAAGCTTCAGTAAAGGCAAGCCGCTCCACTACCCAATGCAAATCCTCAACAGCCCCATTTCCAGGGCTCTAGAAGGTAATAATCATCCCACAAATGTTTAAATATCTATATACAAGAACAGCTACTGCTACACCATTATAAAAGGGAAAAACTGGGGCATAATAAGTGCCTACCAATAGAGGAACACACGAGTGAGTTATGTATCTAAGCATCCACACCATCTTCTCCCCACAAGTTTTCTTCTTCGAGATGAGGTTTTACTATGAGGCCAGGCTGGCATTGAGTTTCTGACACCCCAACCCCAGTCAGCTGGTAAATTTGAGTTGCTTCTCTGTTTGAGCTATTCTAAAGCACAGGTTTATGTGTTAAGGTTTGGTGTAGTCATATTTATATTCTTCATGGGTATATTACCTGGAAGTGCAACTGTAATGTCAAGGTGTATCACTGGACAAAAGCACTGGAGACTCTGCCACTGTTGCACATTTTCACTTGACCAGATATGGAGATTCCAATTCCCCACAGCCACACCAACAGTTTTTATATCTATCTTTTCAAAATTTTAGTAATTCTAAGTGTGATGAGTTATTTCACTATAAATGGGGAAGGGATTGAACTTCTGGCCTTGTGCTTATGACCCAAGTTAGACTTCTGATTACATCCTAGATCTTTACTGTAATCTTTATTTGTGTTTCCTTTCAGCATTTTATTTTTGTGTGTTTACTAGTCAGCTGTTTGTCTTATCTGAAGAAATACCCATTCAAATCCTTTGCTTACTTTCTGGTTGAGCTTTCTCTTTACATTGTTAGGTTAGCATGCTAGTGGTAGAATCAGAGAGTATGAAGTACTTACTACTGTCTTGCTGATGTGTAAGAAGAGCTCTTTAAGCATACCGATACTGGACCTTCATTAGATAATTGATTTTCAAACACTAAACACTGGTGAGCATACAGACGGTAGAACAGGAACTCTCTGACACTGCTAATAGGAAAATGAAACAGTCCAACTATACGAAAACACACTTCAGCAATCAAGAGGCACTGGCTGTCCCTGCTACAGCTCCATTCAACCAGCTTCTGCATCAGGCTACAATCTCACATCAGACATACAACCAAAAAATAAAATAAAATAAAGTCTACATGCTCAGGTGCTCAGGTCATAATGCAAAAACACAAACAATAAACAACATGAAAGGCCAAGACAATTTTGTCCTTATTCAGTCCATATATATGTATATATGATTGGGCTGAAGATATGGAGGTGTGTGTGTGTGTGTGTGTGTGTGTGTGTGTGTGTATCCATAACTATCCAGATAAATACAGAGAAAGAGATAGAGATAGAGATAGAGATAGAGATAGAGATAGAGATAGAGATAGAGATAGATGGAGCTGGAGATAGAGACAGAGATAGATATCCAGTGAGAATTACCTAGATGGACTCCAGGACAGAATTTAAAAGAACAATTCCAAACTTTATCAAACATTTCAAAGGAATTTAAAAATGATGCGGAGAGGGCAGTTCCACGAATTTAATGAGGATATTAGTATATGTCTGAGTGATAGCCAAGAAAACATAAATATATGACTGAATGAAATGACAATGACAATCCGAGATTTGAAAACTGGATTCAGTAAAAAGCTAAAAATACTGACGAGAGATGAGCTGAAATGAAACTCAGTGATGTGACTAGAAAACTCAAGGGAGAGCCTGGGAAGGAGAAGGGATCAAAGAGAAGGAGGGTACCCAGACTTGAAGATGGAGAAGATTTGAACTACTCAAGCACAAACTATGAAAAGTTAAAAAAAAAAAAAAAAAAAAAAAAAAAAAAAACAAACAGATGAAAAGAACACATAAACCAGCTGGACACCTTGCAAAGTCATCTAATTATAGGCACAGATGAAGACAGAAATTCCCGATCAACTACACAGGCCAGATCTTCAACAAGACCACAAAACAGACGTCCCTAAATTGAGGAAAGACATACTCAAATCAAGTAGACATGACCAGAAAAGAAACTCCTCACAGCAGATTATAGTATTTAATATTTAATATTTAGTATTTAATAGACATAACAAGAAGAGAGTGCTGGGAGAAATAGAAGGGGAGAACGCACACATCACACATAAGGGAAACCCATCAGAGCAATGGCTGAATTCTAACGGAAAGTTTCCAAAGCCATCAGAGCCTAAACCAATGCTCTTGAAGTTCTAATGGACCACGGATGACAACCTAGACTATTGTACCCAGCAAAACTGTCGGGATTGAAGGGCAAAGAAAAACTTTCCACTATACAAAGAGGCTTAAAGAAATCACTTCCAAGATGGGAGAGATAGCCCAGCATTTAAAAACAGAATGCTCTTCCAGAAGACCTTGGTTCAATTTCAGGCACTCACAAGGTGACTCTTACCTCTCTGTCACTCTAACTGTAAGGGATCCAATGCACTCTTCTGGCCTCTGCAACCCCAGACACATACACAGTGCACATATATGCAGGCAGACACTTACACACATAAAATAATAAATTCATTTCCAACAAACCAGCCCTAGAATAATTAAAAGCAATACTCAGGACTGAATAAATGAATAAGCACATCCAAAAGAATATTGAAAGAAGACAAATGAAGCTGTAATACTGAAACACAAAATAGGACTAAGACATAAGTAAAACAAATGAAAAACCCTCCCCAAGATGGCAGTCATCAACAAACTGTTTCAATAGTAACTGAAAGTAATAAAGTAAGTTAAATAGTAACATATTAGTAACCCCAGTTCCCAATTGAAAGACACAGGTTTGTTGAATTAATTAAGAAACAAAATCCACCTATCTTCTGTCTACAAGAAACACATCTTAATTTCAGAGACAGGAGCCTCCTTAAAGTGAAAAGATGGAAAAAATATATAAGCTGCTTAGTTGTTTTGTCAACTTGACCCAAGCTAGGGTCATTTAGGAAGAAAAACTTCTATTGAGAAAAATATTCTCAACAGATTGGCCTGTGGGCAAGTCTGTGGAGCATATTCTTAATTAACAATTGATGTGGGAGGCCCTAGCTCACAGTGGGCAGTGCCACCCCTGGGCAAATGGTCTTCAATGCTATAATAAAGCAGGCTGAGTAAGCCATAGGAAGCAAGCCGGTAATCAGCTTTTTTTTCTATGGCCTCTGCTTCAGTTCCTGCCTCAAGTTCCTGTCCTGACTCCTCTTCATGACAGACTTTAAGCCATAAGCTGAAATAAACCATTTTCTCCTCAAGTTTTGTTTTGTTGGTCATAGAGCTTATCACAGCAACAGAAAACAAACAAATACACCATTCCAAGCAAATGGGACCAGAAAGCAAGCGTCTCTATCCTGATAAGACAAAATAGACTTCAAATTAAAACTAAACAGAAGCCAACATCACCCTAACTGGAGAAAAAATAGAAGCAGTACATTAAAATCAGATTAAGATAGGCCTACCCACTAACCCTACTCCTTTTCAATATAGTGCTCAAAGCAGTAGCTAGAGCAATAAAACAAGAGAAGGAAATTAAAGGAATATTAAGAGGAAAAGAAGTCAAATTACCCATCTGCAGAGGATACCTTACACATAAGAAATCTCAGTTTCATCAGAAAGCTTCTGGAAACAGACACCCCTTTTGGCAAAATGGCTGCATGCAAATCACCTTACAAAATTCAGTAGCTTTTCTTTTTTGTTTGTTTGTTTTTTTTGTTTGTTTGTTTGTTTGTTTTTGTGGTTTTGGTTTTGGTTTTTCATGACAGGGTTTCTCTGGCTGCCCTGAAACTCACTCTGTAGACCAGGCTGGCCTCAAACTGAGATCCAACTACCTCTGCCTCCTGAGTGCTGGGATTAAAGGTATACACCACCACTACCTGTTTCAGTTCAGTAGCTGTTCTGACACCGATAACACTTAGAACAGGAAATTATGGACATAATTCCATTATCCTCAAAGAAAATAAAATATCTAGGAATAAACCTAACCGACGAGGTGAAAGACCTCTACAATAACAACTTCAAATCTCTGAATAAGGAGAATGAGAAATACACTAAAAAATGGAAAGATCAGCCAGGCAGTGGTGGCACACACCTTTAATCCCAGCACTTTGGAGGCAGAGGCAGGCGAACTTCTGAGTTCAGGGGCAGTCGCTCCACAGAGAAATCCTGTCTTGAAAAACCAAAAAACAAAACAAAAAACTACAATCCTAGAGAAGACCCTGCTTTGTAAATCAGCATAATTTCTAACTGAACTATAACTGCTTATCCTCAGACCCACAAACAAGTACAGCTCTCACTCCTTATCAAAGAAGCTGCTTTCTCTGGCAGACAGGAACCATTACAGAAAGCCACAAGGTGAGCAAAATGTAGAGAGCAACGGCTGCTGGCTGAACAGCCCTAACTGATAGATCTACACTACCACTATGACTCAAGGAACAGATCAGAAGGGGGCAAAGATGAAGGAGTCAGATGCCCATGATGTCTGCTACAAGATAGTGTCTTCTGGAGATGACAGGGAAGCTGCTGCCACAAAATCTCATCAGTTTGGTTGCTTAGGGAAGACCTAACCAAGACAGCACCTTTTGACATGACAATGTAGATGAGGGAAATCTCACAGGCCCCACCCTTGGAAGAAGAGCTAGAGGCAATTAATCGCTGCTGAGAGAGAGCAAATCAATCTTCGCCAGGGATAAGCTTGCTGATAGGTTACCCAATCCTCCAATCTCAAGTGGTCTGCCTTAACCACATATATATATACAAGCAACACTAAACGAACAAGAGGTTGAATTCATAAGAGTGTGTGTGTGTGTGTGTGTGTGTGTATGTGTGTGTGTGTGTGTGTGTGTGTGTGTGGAAAACAATAATAAAGAATAAGAGGCTAAGAGGCCATGTGTTTCAGAGGGAGCTGTGAGGGCACAGGGAGAAATGGAGAGAGTGAGGAGATGATGTCAATACAGTACTCATGTATGACATTAAAAACAACTGGCTGTGGGCTGCAGACCAGAGGCAGAGCAGTTGCCTGGTTTGTGTGAGACCCTGTGTTCAATCCTCAGAAAGAAAAGTGAAGAAACAGAACATGGTAAAGGAAAAAGAGTGACAGAACCCCTGTGGCAGAAGATGCTCTTCAAGTACATGGTTCACCTGACAGTAAAGAGGGCTCTTCATTTTTCACTCCCATTGGTTGACTGTTTTGGAATTGGACACTGGACAAAGGTCCTATGTGTGCTACGCATTCCCCCTACTACAGAACCACATCTGCAGCCCCCAACAGGGAAGCTTAAGGAGAGAATCTATTCCATCCTATCTTGGCCTTGAGCTAATTTTTTGCTAGTGCTAGTTTAAATGGCACAAACGTGCTAGACTTAAAACAGTCATATTTAGCAACAAAAGTAAGTGAACAGTTAAACTTTGTTTTCAAATACATGATAAATTTGTTTTTAGTGTAGGTATGTTCTGCATAGTTTGTGTTTATCTGAAATTCATATTTAATTTCGAATCCTGTATTTTATCTGACAATCCTAGATGTGGCCAAGACACGAAACACAATTTCCACATCCAGAGAAGAATCTAACAACCAAACCAAACAACAATAAACAAACAGACAAAAGCCTAGTTTGCCTAAACTTAAAGAGAAGGTAAAGGAAGGACTTGTCTTGGAAAAGAAAATATACTGCACCTGGGTGGCACAGATATTAGACTACCAACATCCACTCCTCTCACAGAGGACAAACTTTTTAAACTGTGGTTTCTGCCTCTCCGTTCCCACTGCCAGGATTATAGGCATGCACCACCATGCCCAGCAGTTTTCCCTGCTAACATCAAAGTTCAGTACATCTCTTATCAATAAAATCTCCAGAAACAAGAAGTTAGGCAAGTACGCACTGCTCTTTATTTTAACTTCCTTGGTAATTTCACACTCTGCATACCCTCATTCACTGTATCAAACAGGATATTTTGTTTGATTTTATTGAACATAGGGTCTCACACACTGAATCTCTCAAAATTCAAATTTTCCTTGCTTCAGATTTTCAACATTTCGTTTTTTTAAAGTGCCCACGTCATTCCATAACTCTGACAAGTGTAATCCATACATTCTTTCTCACAGAACGTAATTTGAGTATTCTAAATGAAGTGTTCCACTCCCATTTTGAGTAGCTAACCAACCAAGTAGATCTGAAGTCTACTATATAAACGTATGCTTGCAGTCCCTCCTGGGACTGACCAGAAATACTGGTGCTTTTTCCAAGAGGTAAGTTATTTCTCTAATTGCATAACATATAATCAAACAAAATAAAGAAAAAATAATGGAAAAGGTCATACTTCCTATTTTTCTTGAGACATCATCAAATTAACAAAAACAAAAAACAAACATCAAGAAAAAAAAACAAAACTACTCCATAATAAATCTTGACAGCGTATGACCACTGTGTGTCTTTACGTGGGGGAGACAAGGAAGCAGAAAAGGGCTGGCTGTCTTTCTTTCTTCCTTTGTTTTTTCTTTCAAACGGGCTTTCAGAGAAGAGTGTTTTCTTTTAAAGGCAGGTTTCGTCGCCTTAAAGAGACGTGAGAGCAAGACCATGAACCATTATGATTCTCCCCTAATAATTTCTCTATTAAAAACTCGACTCCGATGAAGGAGAATCCAAGAAAAAAATTTTTTTTTAAAGACAAGCAACTGGGCGGCGATTAAAATGCAAAGCAGCCTACCTACGCTTTCCCTCCAGCGCTTCTACTTGAGCAGCACCCTCCAGACGCCACGTCAGGCACTCAGAGGACAGGAATCCACACTTCCATCTCGGACGTGGAGACTGGAGCAGAGGCAGCAGCAGGCAGGGCGGCTGGGTGCACGTCCTCCCAGCCCAGTCGGGGCAGGGCTTCACCTGAGAGCGCCCGAGACCTGCGGCCGCCCGCGGGCTGGGGGACCGGACCCCGCCCCACAGCACGCGGCCTCTCTCAGGCCGAAACCTCCGCGCACCCACCTGTCGCGGCCTCGCAGCGGCCACACCCCTGGCGGCCCGGAGCGCGCGGCCCCGCCACGCCGCTCCTCGGCGCAAGCAGCTCAGGTGGGCGCGAAGCTCCACGCGCGGCCCGCTTCCTGCATGACACAGGCCGCCGGACGCCGCAGGGCCGCTGGGTCAGCGCGCAGCCGACACCACCCAGCGGAGAGGACGCCGACTGACCGGTCACGTGACTCGACGGTCACGTGCCCCGCCGCGCCTCAGGCCAATGCGTTGCTGAGGCGACCCGGGGCGCCGGGAAGGCGGGGTAGCGACGGCGGCCCTCTGGGAGGTTGGCGCTGGGTGAGGCTGGTGTTAGACTCCGCCCGGCTTCACCGGCTCGGGGTACAGAAAGGTAAACCTTCCGGTGCGTGGAGCCTGCCAATGGAAGTGGGAGCGAGAACTAAGCTAAGCAGTAAAACGTTTGTGGGTATGGACGAACAGGGTTTTGGTTTTTTGTTTTTGCTCTCGCTCCCTAACCTACAGAGATTCTGATTGTATATGGTATGGATATGTAAATATGTTATTCATAATTTTTATGAGGACGTTGCTGTCCATGTAGACAGGTATGAGTAAATATTTGATTCTACTTTGTCTACATTAAACCCTTCCCTGATTATACCTGTACAGTGGTGTTCTTTGTGACTTGTCCCCGCCCCGGTACTGTTGGTTGGACCCAGGGATTCTCGCACAAACTATCACTGAGTTTCATCCCTAGCTCTTACTATTTCTTACCATTCTAATTTCCCTAAGTCACACCTTACAGAAGGAGAGGTTTGGCCACTGGCAATTTTATTTATGCAATAACGTTTATTACATGGTACATTAAAGTTTTTAAAATAATTATTTATACAGTGTAGATGAGTACACTGTAGCTGTCTTCAGACACACCAGAAGAGGGCATCAGATCCCTTTACAGATGGTTGTGAGCCACCATGTGGTTGCTGGGAATTGAACTCAGGACCTTTCAGAAGAGCAATCAGTGCTCTTAACCACTAAGCCACCTCTCCAGCCCTAAAGTTTTTCTTGTTTTTTTTTTTTTTTCCTTTGTTTTTTGGGTTTTTGTTTTTGTTTTTGTTTTTAATTCATGAGAAATTTGTAAAGAAATCCCTGCAGTACTCCACAATTTTCCATTATCTAGAAGTAGGACTGTTAGTTTAGCTAATCAAGTTACTTGGCATACTCAAATATGCTGATCGATTTGCATACTTGGCTGTTTAGAGAGCAAACTGTCAAGACACAAAACATCTGGATCCTTTCAGCAGAGCAAAAACGGGTTTGTTCCTGTAAATCCCCTTGAAAGCAGCATTCATACAGAAGATGTAATGGTGATTTACTTTTTTCATGCAAATATTTGCTGTGAGCAGCAGCAGCTCCAACCTGAATCTTCCTGAGAGAATCTTCCTGCCTTGGTGGCAGGAGGCTTTCTATGAGACAGGACAAAACTTCCATTAGTATAGTATATGCCTACAGTGGATGAGCAATAGTCGGTTAAGTGATTTGGGGTGTGGAAGCCTGCCATCCTACTGTAGGAAGTGACGAGGACTTCCAAGTTCTAGAGGTGTCTCAGTAGTTGTGGAGCTGGAAAGATTATTATTTAGGCAAAGCTAGAGAGGCCTAACTCAAGAATCACTAACTACCCAAGAGATTTCTGAAGCCTCTCTTCATGTCTAAAACAAAGCTCAGAGTCCTGAGACCAAAATTGTGCATCTGTCCAAACAAGGAAACAGTCCGGAAGTGGGAAGAAGCCCCTGTACTTAGAATGTAAAGCTGCTGATAAATGAATTGCTTAGAGGTGACCATGTGCTCAGTCCAAGAAGCCTTGTGGCCTTTGGGAAAATCCTCCTCTCTGTGCTAATGGGGATGACTTCCCCCTCCTATATTGTAGATTATGGGATGACAAGTGAGACTGAGCCAGGAGACCAATGTTATAGAACTAGTTGCACTCAACTCTCCAAATGGTTAAGCACATGAAGCACTTACTGGTTTGTCAGTTACAGGTTCATTGTAAATAAAAGATGCTGTTACAGTCAATGTTAGTGTGCATGTGTATTTTCTGCCTCTGGGAGGTCTTCAAGAGATCATGAATTCAAAGTCAAGCCTAGACTACATAGTTGACCTAAAAAAAAAAATGTGACAAAATATACTGCTAGTGTCTATGATCATAATGGCATTGAACACGTGGATCTGAAGTGTGAAGAATAACAGAAACAAATTAAGAGATGAAAGCTATGTCTTTTCAAGGGCTGTGGAAAAGCAGCCCTTGAATCCACACATCCTGATTTTAAGTCTTGGACGGTTTTCCACAGTGCAACACCTGGGACAGCTTATGAAAAGGGTTCCTTCTGTTTCTATTTTGGGGAATAGTTTGAAGAGTGTTGGTATTAGGTCTTCTTTGAAGGTCTGATAGAATTCTGCACTAAACCTATCTGGTCCTGGGCTTTTTTTGTTTGGGAGACATTTAATGACTGCTCCTATGTTTTTGTTTTTGTTTTTGTTTTTGTTTTTGAGTGGTTATGGGAAAAGCTTATTTTTTGAAGAGAAGACTACTCTCCATTCCCTTTCTCCACACAAGGTAGTGCATGCTCATGATCCTAGTGTTTGGAAAGCTGAAGCAGCATTGAGAATTCCAGGCTTGGGGTACACTGTGAAACTCACCAAAAAGAGAAGAGTGGTGGTGTAGCTGAGTGGTGTGTTAACATGCTCAAAGCACTAGGTTCCATGCCAGCACTGAAAAAAATCAATTTAAAAAATGTGACTTGGTCAGCAAGGAAGTTAATTTCACCATGTGCTCAGGCTTCGAGGCTTTTTATTCCTTCATGTCCAAGGCCGTGTATTTCCATGCCAGAGAGGCCGTCAAACCACTGTCTCATGCCTCAGGGACAGGCCAGGGTGTACTGTCATAAGGGTGATGATGGCATCTTAGCAGGCCTGGAGAAGACATGTGATCACAAAGGTTATCTCTTTTTAAGATCTGATTGATTTGCCTTGCTAGGCTTGGGAGTTGCTTTAGGAACTGTCATCCCTCACTGCTTTTCCCTTTTGCAGTAGTTATGTCTATCCTAGGACTGACCATTGTTGGATTTTAGAAGCATAACATTTTCTGATTTCACAGGTTTATAGCTGGAGAGGAATTTTGCTTCAGGTTGAATCAGACCCAGTCTTACCTACATCTGATGTAGATGGCATTTAAGATAGAATGGACTATTAAGCCTTTTGAAACAAGAGCGTGGGACTGAGGGGCTGTGGGGCAAAAAAGAATTTTCCATTTATACTATGGATTTGTGGGGCCAATAGTGGAGTATTGTGGAATGAATTCATATATTTCACCAAAATTCACACTGATGCCTTAACACCCAATGTGCTTTCAATAGATTTAAGGACATCATTGTGTTAGGTCATAGTAGGGCCTATACTTCGCTTGGACTAGTCTAGTATCTTCATTAGAAGACATACTGGAGGATTTATATTCTTGGTTCCTTTCCTGGATGACTTGATCTCAATTTTATGTGATAATATAACAAGCACTTAGCCCATATGCTAGCTAGAAACCTCTACAAGTGGACACTGCCAGACCTACACATCACACTTCCAGGCGCTGGAACTGTCCTGACACAATTGCCACTCAAGCAACCTAGTCTGTAGTATTTTATTCTGACAACCTGAGCAGACCACTATGCTGAGAAAAAGTGGAGGCATCTCACAACCTTCACCAGTGACAGTACACAAAATGACAGAGTATCAACATATGTTGATTATTATTATATATATTGATGGTGACTGCTAGAAAAAGAGGGTAACAAAAAAAAATCAGGTCTTTGATGAAAACTTGACTTTTCTAGTTTAAAATATATATATAACTTTTAAAATTTAAATATATTTATATGAATATATAAATTTTAAATATACATTACTTTCACTAGAAATTGAAAACATTTAACAATGTTAAAGGGAAGTTAAAACCCATTCATGTCCTTAGTCATTCAGATATTTTACATCCTAGCAACTTGTAAATTTCACTCAGTTTTTTAAAATTGGAAATCAACTTATCTCACTTCTTAAATTTAGAACATTTTATAGTTTTATTTTGAAACCAATTATTTTAATTATTTTTTAATCCATCCATAAACATCCTAAAACCATCTTGTGTTCAAAAGTGGTACATTTATCATGATGGGTTAAAAATCATTTCATTTCTAAGAGAAAATTCCTGTCTCTATTTTACAATTAAATCACTTCATAAGTACTAATATAAAGCATATAAACATTTTATTTTCCGGATGTAAGGAGCTGAAGGGATTTGCAGCCCAATACAAGGAACAACAATATGAT
>NW_022196903.1:109556265-109567513 GCF_008632895.1 Mastomys coucha | reverse complement strand
AAAAAAAGTAAAAAAAAAAAAATCAGACCTTATGAACAACATAAAACAAACAAACAAAAACCCCCACAAAGGACAGAAGTGGCATCGGTTTGGAAAAAGAATGCAGTGTACTATTGAAACTTTAAAAAAAAAAAAAAAACATTTTCTTTTCCAATGTCAGATAAAATTGTACTTAATATTTCTGGGTTTTATTGTTATTGTTAATACTCAGATTCATCGAGCCAAGTTGGCCACTAATTGACTATGCAAGCCAAGGATGCTGGAAACTTCTGACCCTCTGGTCTCTGCTTCTCCATGGATTCTAGTCCAAATGTAGGATCACAGGTAGATGAGAGGTGTGCAGCACTACACACAGTTCTATGGCTTTGTATGCTAGGTAAGCTCTCTACCAACTGAGCTCAGGCCCTTGTGGGGAGCGGTGGAGCTGAAGAGGCATTTGCCATGGCAAGATGGTGCCTACTTCTGCTATCAACTCCTAGTAAACAACTGTTTGCGCATGTGCGTAGAGTGAAAAGACACCATGTCACGGCCCATTCCGGGGCGTCAAGTGGGGTGATGAGCAAACAGCCAATCATGGGCGGACACGCCTCGCTGTGGGCAGACACACCGCACTGTGGTGTATATAAGCAGTGCTGATTATTGGCTCGGCCTCTTTTTCCCTCTGGGAGAGGGCAGTAAACATTGTTGCAGAAGGATCCTAGTGTCTGCGTGTCTTTTCTTGTTGGCGAGACGACCGCCCGGGCTACAGGCCCTAGACCCTAAAAGTAACTTGAAATATTCTACATAGTTAAAAGTTTAAAATACTGACAAGTTGAGGCAGGAGGACCATCATAAGTTTGAAGCCAGCCAAGGTGAGACTGAGTTTCAGGCCACCCTGAGCTACCGAGTAAGACCCCGTCTGAAAACAACAAAACAACAAAAAGTTAAGAATGTACAGACTTTCAGTGCTGTGAAACCAAATATGTGCTGCTTTTACAAATCAAAAACTGGATATAAAATGCACTGAGATTTAAAATCATTTTATAAGTTACACAGGTTGTACAATATGGTAGTTCATTTATTCAAGGCTATGACCCAGGGTTGTATGTAGGGCACACACACTTCTCGTCACTGAAAGGAAGACAGATCTGGTCTGTGAAATCCCTCTCAATAATGATCGGAAAATTTTTAACTAAAGTGTTTCATTTCCAAATGACTCAGAAACTACAAAGTAACTCGCCTGTGGGCTGGGGTGTGGCTTGGTGGCAGGGTGCTTGCTTAGGCTATGGTCTCATCCTCAGTATCAGACAAAACTTGAGACAACTTTGACCAAAATCATTTATAGAAGTTAAAGACTTATTTCTACTAATAGTTATGAGTTAAAAGTATGCAAAACATATATGCAGCCTGACCTATATATTCATATTTATATAATAAATATGCTTTGGTTCATTTCTCTTTTTGCCTGTAAATATGGATTTTTAATTTTTATCTTTCTTTCATTGTTTTGGTTTTTTGTTGTTGTTGTTTGTTTGTTTGTTTGTTTGTTTTTGCTCTTTTTTTTTTTTCAAAACAGGGTTTTTCTGTGTAGACCAGGCTGGCCTCAAACTCAGAGATCTGTCTGCCTCTACCTCCCTAGTACTGGGATTAGAAGCGTGAGCTACCTCCTCCTGGCAACTTTTTAATATTTCTAAGGCACATTTATTACTTGGTAAGAAAGACATAATTTCTCACAGACACGTCATTCCCCTTTATTTGTTCCTCTTTAAAAGCATTCCTTTCAGGGCTAGGGAAACGCTTCAATGATTGACTGCTTGCCCTGCAAGCATGAGGAACTGAGTGCAAATGTTCAGTGCCCGTGTAAAAAGTTGGGCATGGCTACAAGTGCTGCAATGACAACTTTGACAGGGTTACCATGAACAGAGAGAGGCAGGTCCTGAGAGCTGGTTAGCCAGCGAGCCAACATGGCAAAACCTGTCTCAAGGTAACATGGTAGAGAGTGATAGACACCTAACTAACTGTTCAGGGATGGGCAGACCTAAGGCTTTCTCAGAGGCTCCAGTGAAAAGACAAAGGGAACCTACTTCTGTGTCTTCGCCCAGGAGTAGGCTTGGCCAGGGCCTCGGAGGAGTTAAAGGTTTTGGTTCCTAGAAGCTTGGCTTTTTCCCCTAAAGCCACTAGGTGCTCTGTTGGGATGAGCTTGAGAAAGCCGGTGTTTCCTTTTGTACCACATTGCTGGACTGGCTTCATGCTAACTTCATCCCATTATTCGATGGTTTCTGTTAACTCTGCCCTATTTCTCCTGTGGAAATAGAATATAAGATGCTGTACTTCTTAATGATAAGCTTGCTTGGCATAAGATCTCCAGACCCCAGTTTTCCTATCTTCTTCTCATCTCTCTCATCTCCTACCTGTCTCACTTAGGACCCTGTCACTGAAGAACGAACTGTTGGTGCAGGTCACTTGACATCCTGCTGTGGCCTCATGTATCCTTCGAATGCACTCATGTGCCACACGTATATAGCACGTCTTCAGCAGAGGGTTAAGTCCAGCCTATAATCTTCGCACAAGAGAGACTGAGGCCTAAAAGCTGCTGCAAATTCAAATGCTTGCCTGGGCTACACAGTGAGTCAAAGATAGTCTTAGGCTACGGTCTGAGACCCTATCTCAAAAAAAACAAAAAACAAAAAAAACAAAAAAAAAAAACAACAAAAAAAAACAGAACAACAAACAAAAGAATAACTCCCATCTTTAATTGTAAGGCTCCTTACTCTATTACACTTTTAATTTTTTTACCATTCTCTTTTACTATCTCTGTCCATCAATATTCAATCTCTTATATGAAATGAGAGAAGAGTATCAGGAGTTGTCCAGGCTACACTCAGTGGAGTGAGTGGTCTATGAAGCACCAAAATGACCTTTGGGAGCCCCTGTGGGAGACCAGGGTGCAGCCCCTAGCGCTGCCTCCTACAGCTGTTGCCTCACATTCAACATTAGCTTCAAAGGCCCTCCAAAGTCCTGAATAGAAAATTCATTATTCCTAAGAACAAAGTCCTTAGACCTTAAAATAATACCTTTTTACTTGCCAGTCATTTCTCCCATGTATAATAAATCACTTATTTATCCAAGTACTTTATAAAAGAAAATGTATTGTAAATAATCAAATAAAGTCATAGTGAAGTTTAATATTTATTTGAATTTCCCCTGTAAAAGCACTCAATGTGTAAGAAAGATAAACCAAGTTTGTGAGACTTTTAAAAATATATATAGCCATTTTTGAAAAGTAAAAAGTTGGATTCTTTTTTCAATGGCAACAAGACACTGTTATTTTAAAACTACCATTTAAAAAGTAGTATTTTAAAAAATGTATACTATATTAACATGATGTGTTCTACAGAATGGATACATATGAATGCCAGTCTGAATATGGAAGAAATATATATGTTTAAAAATCACATGTTTTTAAAAAACAAATGTTCTTTTAAAAAGGACTTGCTATTAAACCTCATAAACTTTCACATGCAGGATTTATTTTTTTTAAAAAAAAAAATCCCATTTATCCCATCCCCACAAGAAAAGAAAGAAAAAAGGGCAAAGTGTGCTCAGTTTGAACAGAGCCATACAGAACCACTCACTGCTGTACAACATGGAAGCCTAGCTACGTGGCCACACGAAAGTGCATCTTCTGAAGATTCGTCTAATAAATAATTCCAATCTAAAACACTTAACACAGACATGTAATAACAAAACTAAATCATTATAGTGTCAAGTTTTTAAAACTACTTTTAAAACTTTTGATTCACCAAAGAATAAAGACATCAATACAGTAGGCATTTTCAGTCTCCAACAGTGCACACTATGTGTGCTTGTTATTTGGCAAATCTTTTGGAGTCGAACAAAAATAATGCAGTCTAAACAATATTTCTCTGTCAATATAATCGATTCCTCGGGCAAAGCAGTAAAGCGCAGAGAAGAATTAGATTTTGGGGAGTTTTGGTGCGTTGACCACAGGGTTTGCCTCCTGCAAGTATCTCCTCCCTGCACTTTTGTAGTCGTAAGTGCAGCCATGAGCTTCTGCATAGCGATGAGATGCACAGAAGTTGTTTCCACATCTAAAGCACAAAAAAACTTTATGTGAATAGTCACATTTCCACGGAGGGCTCGTCTCCTTAGCCTGACTTCAGGTAGTCCAACAAAGCCCTCTGGATCTCCTTAGCAATTTCAGTACCAACAGTTCCTCCCTTCCATGCATCAGTATAAAGCCCCCCAAAAGAATAGGATAATTGTTCATGAATGACAGCTATATATCTTATTGAAGTAAAATAAAATGAGAAGCTGGTAAACATGTCTCTTATGTTAGAAAATTTGAATTCTAAGAAATTAAGTGTAGCGAGAAAATTAGGTGATATAGAAATTAGCTATGTAAGGCTGAACATGGTTTGTGCTTTTAATCCCAGCACGAGGCGGAGGCAGAACTTTGTGAAGTCAAGGCCAGTCTGGTGTACATAGCAAGATCCAGGCCAGCTAGGGCAAATCACAAGATTCTGTCTCCAAACAAAAAACAAACAAAAAACAAAACCTATCAAAACAAAACTAACAAAAAGCTATGCCATGAGAGAACTTAAAACACATGACCGGCAACAAAAGTTATTTTTTTGTGAAGAGAATAAAGGCCACAATTCTTTTCAATGTTTGTCCCTACATAAATGGAAGATAATAATGTTAATGAAAGACATATTACCAAAAAATATTTAAATATATATCCATATGTTTTGAAATAACTGTACCAAATGTTAAAATGTATAGTAAACTAATTGCCAATTGGGTTCAGTTTTGTTCAGTTTACCAAAGAAGGAGCGGGCTCTTCTAAGCACCATGAAAGCACACCAGTTGGCCTACGTGTCCTAGATCAGTGACTGTGGAGTGTCTACTTATGCTTCTTGGAATCTGAAGAGTTATCTCTCTCTCTCTGGCCAATGGGAATTCATCTGAGGGCTGCTATTAGAACATCATCTGGATGTTATCAATAGCCATCTAAACGTGTTTTATTCTGTATTGTACCATGCTGAGTCCCCACAGAGAAAGCCTCTCAGCTTCTCCAGCTGGCCACCTGCCTGCATTCAAAGCTAGTGGCTAGTCCGGTTTTCTTTCCACAAAGAAAACAATGTTTCGTTATTTTCTTCTTTGTTTGAAGAGGGGCTTTCACAGGTGGAAGGTGGTGGGTGCTTTCTCCTGTTTAGAGAAAGAACACCTTATTAGTACAAACATAAAAATTGTACTTTTAAACAGCTACTAAGTATAACATTCTTGTCTTAGTATCAATCTATACAAATTTAATTTGTAATATTTTCTATCTAAAATAATTTATGAAATGAAGCAGCAGCAGATGTTTTTGTGTGTCATGTTTCTACTAACTAAAATTTGGATTTTTAACACAGAAATAAACTATTTGTACAAACCAATACCATTCTGATAACACCTAAGCATAATTGACTTAAATACAGCCCAGCAAACATTAAGGAACATTATGAAAAATCCTATGTGGTGATCCCTCTTGAAGCAATATAATCATCCTGTGTGTAAATATGAAGCACGACCAAAATCATAAAAAGATATTTCTCATGAAACAGATCTTTTATACAACAGAGAGGAAATTGCACAACAAATAAACAAGCCATTTATTTTTTTCAAAACTCTGATTACTTTTAAAATAAAGGCAACATGAATTCTGTACCTAAGACCTAAGTGGTAGAAAGAAAAGAACTACTCGCACAACTCTCTGACTTCAACCATGGCATATGCCTGCTCCTGCTTCTCAAAGACCAAAAAAACAAACCAAACCAAAACAACCAAAGAGAGCCTGGCCCCATTCTTCCTGGGAGAAGTCCCTGTGGAGAGGAAATTTGAAGGTAAGAGGGGAGAGATATGATTGTATTTCATTGTACACAAGCATAAAAATCTCAAAAATAAAGAAAAGAAATTGTAAAAGAAGATACTAGGCTGGGCGGTAGTGGCGCATGCCTTTAATCCCAGCACTTGGGAGGCAGAGGCAGGCAGATTTCTGAGTTCAAGGCCAGCCTGGTCTAGGCAGGCTGATTTCTGAGTTCGAGGCCAGCCTGGTCTACAGAGTGAGTTCCAGGACAGCCAGGGCTACACAGAGAAACCCTGTCTCGAAAAACACACACACACACACACACACACACACACACACAAAAGATACTAAACAATGTTTTTAATTGCTTTAAATGTAAATTCATGTGCATATGTTAGAAAGCCTCCGAATGATTCCTTTTCTTTCCTTTTTGTTGTTATTTTGTTGTTTTGTTTGTTTGTTTGTTGAGACAGGGTTTCTCTACATAGTCCTGCATGTTTTGGAACTCACTGTGTAAACCAGGCTTCTGTGAGAAGTCTCTGTGGATGCATCTAGTCATTGACTGATAAACTATGTATTAGTCAGCTATTGCATGCTAGGAGTCATTACTACTATGTGCCATTTTGGGATTCTTTTCCTTGGTATTGAAAGCTAACTTTTCAGAGTCATTTCCTGGGCATTTATCACTTTAAGTATTCCCCTAGATAAAACAGCATCGATAATTCCCTCTTCTAGTAAAATGCTACTTGTCCTGTAAGAGATTATCCACTGTCCACCCTAACCTCCTCTAGATTCTCTCATCCATGGGTCAAACGAGAACAAAGTGAGATAACACTCCAGTGCTGAGCTACCTTTCCCAGAAGGACGAAAGGCATTTGGAATAGCCAACTCCTTTCATGTTTCCTAGCTAATATTTGATCTAATGCAATAAAAACTCACCCAAAGAAGCCTAAAGGGTAATAAATTAATGTTCCAAATGCAAGCTTGATAGCCAGCTGTTAGACGCTGATGGCTAGAACTAACACAATGGGTAAAATCTCCAAGGGAAGCCTGATAGTGAAGAGAATATGGGAAAAGCTTCTAACTTACTTTAGAGATACAGACCTTCTCGGTACTCAGTATGGCAGCATTATTATTCTGAGAGGAAACAGCAGCAGGTATCATAGGTTCTACTTTGAGAAATCATGGGTTGTTGACAGCTCTTGATTAGATCATCAACAAAAATATCATATGGGGACAAAAAGGACTGATACAAACAGTACAGAAGAAACAGATTTTTAATAAAGGGGTTGGGGTACAGCTCGCTGGTAAAATATTTGCCTGGAATGCTCAAAGCCTTGACTTTGACCCCCACCACCACAAAATAAACAAAACCCTAGCCAAGAAAAACACAAAAGCAAATAAAAACAAAAAACAATCTATAATAACATACTACTCCATAATTAAAGAAGAGAGACTTGGGATATAATATGGTGGTGAACCACGTGCTTAACAGGAATAAGGCCCTGAGTTTGGTCACAGCATCACGAAGGGAGTAAAAGGCGGATTGGAGGGTGGATAATGAAAGAAAAAAAAAACCTGCTGGATCTGAGCTCAGCAGCAGCAGTTCAGAAGAGCAACAAGTGGATGGGATGACACAATGGTGCTCGGAGTGTAGGCAAGTCGGCAGGGATGACAGCAGCCAACTCCAGAGACTCATGATGCAGGCAGGACAGATATGAGTATGTGTCAAGGGAAAATAACATTTCTAAAAGAAAAAGAGGATATATGATAGTAACCACAACAGAGTCATACTGTCATGAACATAAACATGTAGACCAATGGACTCAAATAGCATATATCAGAAATACAGCTTTACATCATATATGGTTAAACAATTTTCAAGAGCATTGCCAAGACCATTCAATGGGGGAACAACAGTCTTTTCAACAAATGAAGGTTATAACAACTGCAAAAGAGGAAAATTGATACTCTAAGAGTAAGCCTGTCCACATGGCAGCCGCTCAGCTCTGCCTGCATCGTGTGCTTTCCTGTAGCCCTGGACACCAGGTGTCAGCCCCACCAAGTCAAACTCTCCTGCCAGCCATCCACCCATCAGGCCACCACCCTGGAACCTCATGGCATCCTGCACCCTAATGAGTTAGGACATCAAGAGGGTTATAAATAAATATCAGAATGAAAACTGTGAAAACACACCTCATTGAGATAATAAAGATAATTCAAGACATGGAAATAGAATTTAATAGAAACATCTCTGAAGAAAAGTCAAACTGAAATAAAAATCCAAACAAAAAATTTGAAGAGTAAAACAAAATGATCATAGGAAAGCCTTATCATATATTAGGCCAAATTAATAGAGTATCAGATGATGAAGACACAGTAGAGAAGATGGGTCATCCAGTCAAAAAAAAAGTGTTAAATCTTAAAACAAACAAACGAAAAACCTAGAAGGTGGCATGGGAGAGAGTGAGAGATGCCCTCCATGCCCTCGCTGCTTGGGGCAGGCAGGAGAGCTAATGCTGAGACCATGAGAGTGGGAGAGCTGAGCCTGCCCCTACCAGCTGCAGCAGACCCTGCACCTTGCCTGGGCAGCACAGTAAAGCTGGCATGTTGGCAAAGGGGTGGGTAAGTCACCCCTAGAACATGAGAGCAGGAGAGATGAGCCTGCTTTTTGACAGCTGCAGCACTGGGTGAGCTAGCTGGGGCAGTGCTAGAGAGCCCCTGGTGGTGTAGGCACAGTTGAGCTGGCAAAATGATCAACTCAGCTATCTCTCAGGCCCAGATCCAGGGTTTTGAGTTGGGCCACCCCAACATTTACCCTATCTATGATCTGCTGGAGTGTTGGAAAGGGCTGGTCTTGCAGATCCGAAGCTGCAGGATCTCCATGACACAGGGCAACAAACAGGATATCTGAGAGAAGTCCCCATGAGGATCCAGTATTGATAGCGTAGCAGAAGCCAGAGGTCTTGAAATAGACTAATGACTCACTGCAATGAACATTTGTAAGTAAGGATGTATGGACAAAAGGGAATACTGTGAGACATACTGTGACACACTACAGCTTCCATGACATTTTTTTTTAAATTCTATCTTGTCTTAGTTAGGGTTTTACTGCTGTGAACAGACACTGTGACCAAGCCAACTCTTATAAAGGACAACATTTAATTGGGGCTGGCTTACAAGTTCTGAGGTCCAGTCCATTATCACCAAGGCAAGAAGCATGGCAGCGTCCAGGCAGCATGGCACTGAAGGAGCTGATAGTTCTACATCTTGTTCGAAAGCAAACAGGAGATGACTGGCTTCCAGGAAGCTAGGAGGAAGGTCTCTCTCAAAGCCCACCCTCACAGTGACACACTTCCTCTACCAAGGCCATACCTACTCCAACCAGGCCACACCTTCTAATAGTGCCACGCCCTTGGGCCAAGCATATTCAAAACACCACATATCTTCTTTTCTTTTGAGGGAGAGGTTGCAAGGACAGAGAGTGGATACAAGGGACAGAGAGATGAGTAGGATTGGGGTGCATAATATGAAATTCACAAAGAATCAATAAAAAGTTTTAGGGCTGGCGAAATGGCTCAGTGGGTAAGAGCACTGACTGTTCTTCTGAAGGTCCTGAGTTCGGATCCCAGCAAACAAATGGTGGCTCACAACCACCCCTAATGAGATTGGACTCCCTCTTCCGGTGTGTCTGAAGACAGCTACAGTGAATTGCGGGGCTGGAGCAAGCGGGGCCAGCAGAGGTCCTGAGTTCAATTCCCAGCAGCCACACACACGATAGCTCACAGGGTATAGCTACAGTGTACTCATACACATAAAATAAATCTTTAAAAAAATAAAAAATAAAAAGTTTAAGAAAAAAGAAAGATGCTGTGCGGGGAAAGCATCAGAGCTTCAATCAACCAAGGAACTTGGCTCATTTTGGTGAGAAAATAAATTATAAAAAAAAAGAAAAGAAAAGAAAAAAGAAAGAAAAATCAAAACCAGGGCTGAAATTAATGAAATAGAAAAGAACAATAAAAAAGTGACTGGAATAGTTACTTGAAAAGATTAACAAAATTGACAAACCTTTAGCCAACATAATCAAAATAATCAAATTCATAAAACCAGAGATTGAAAAACAAATATTACAAGATATTGAAGAAATTCAACCTTCAAAATCTATTAAATTACTAAAATGAAAGATAAAAGAAATGGATAAATTTCTCTATATATATGCTCTACAAAAATGAAATCAAGATGCAGCAATTTAAGTAGACATATAACAACCAATGACATAGAAGAAGTAATTAAATGTTTCCAAATGAAAAAGCCCCGAGGTCACATGGATAAAAGGCAGAATTTTACCAGATCTTCAAAGATGAACTAACACATTATTCCATAAAACATAAAATGCAATTTAAATGAATCTTAAGATGGGACTTTAAAACAGCAATTATGACTATGTCCCCAGACCTTAAGAAGAATATGAATAAATGCCAGAATGAAGACTATAAAAATGCAAACAGATAAAATAATAAAAAAAAAACAAGTGAAATATGAACACAGAATTAGAATCACTAAAGAAAATTGAAACTGGAATAAAGTAGGAAAGACTCAGGAAATAAGACCACATGCTCCAAAAAATAAATAAATGGATAAATCAGTCACAGAAAATTCAAGCAACAACAACAACAGTAAACTCCAGATAAAAATCATGGAGGAAATCTGATACACTATGAAAAGGCCAAACCTATAAATAATAGATATAGGAGAAAAGAGAAGAGACCTACCTAGGTCAAAGGCATGGGAAATAAAGTCATAGAAGAAAATTTCCCAAATCTAAATAAAGAGATGCCTATTAAGGTGCAGGAGACTACAGAACACGAAATAGACAGGGCCAGAAAAGAAACTCCGTATGACAGAGGATAATTAAAACAATACATGTACAGAATAAGGAAAGGATAGTAAAATCTGCAAGGGAAAGGCCAAGTCACAGAAAGGCCAGCCTGCCTTCCAGAGGAGACTCTGCAAGCTGGAAGGTTCTGGACAGAGGTTTCACAGTCTCTGAGACACCACATACCAGCCCAGACTACTACACCCAGCAGAAATCACAACTGAAGAACAAAGAAAAACATTTCATGATAAAAACAGATTTGAGCAATTTCTGTCCAATAATCCATCGCTACAGAGTGCACTGGAAGGAATACTTTGGCCTGAAGAGAAGATTAACTACACCCAAAAACCACAAACAATCTCAGAACAATTAACCAAAAGAGGTCTCAAACAACAGAACCGGAATTGATAAGCACTACTGAATAAGAACTCTCAGCGTTACTGGTCTAAACCTCCCAATTAAAAAGGAAAGGCCAGGTGGTGGTGGTGCACGCCTTTAATCCCAGCACTTGGGAGGCAGAG
>NW_022196903.1:109546093-109556255 GCF_008632895.1 Mastomys coucha | reverse complement strand
AGGAAAATAGACAAGCTAGCAGACTGGATTAGAAACAAAATCCACCTTTCTATTGCTTCCAAGAAGCACAGCTAACCAGCAAGGACAGAAACCATCCTAAGGTAAAAGAATGTATTCCAAGCAAACAAAACCAAGAAGTAAAAGCCACATAGCAATGTAGTATCTGGCAAAATAGATTTCAAAACAAAATTAATCAGAAGATACAGGGAAGAACACTAAACACACTACTGAAAAGTTTCCCATGAGATATTACAACTCTAAACATTTATTCACAAAACCCCCACTTCTATAAAACAAACACTACTATATCTAACCACACTTTGATGCCAGTCTCACCAATAGACAAATTATCTAGACAAAAATTAAACAAACTGAAACTGAAATTAAATAATATCATAAATCAAATGGATCTATAAGGCATCTACAGAGTACTACACCTAAACACTAACAAATGCACATTTGTCTCAGGAGCTCATAGAATTTTCTCCAAAATTGACCACATACTAAAATACAAAGCAAGACTCAATACAGGAAAATTGAAAAAAAAAAAGTCCTATATCAATCTGACAACAACTGGAATCAATAAAAACTATTTAGCTTTGTTTTCTAGTAAAAGGATACAGAAAAGACCATTGACAAAATCCAACATTTCTTGTTGATAAAAAGTCCAGGAGAGACTAAGGATACAAGGGACTTGCCTCGACATAATAAAGGCAGTTTACAGGAGCCACAGCCAATGTCAATCTAAAAGAAACTCAGAGCATTCCCACTAAACTCAGGAACAAGACGAGGCTGCCCACTCTCTCCCTACCTATTCAATACAGTACTTGAAGTCATACTAGAGCAATATGACAACTGATAGATCTTTATTTGTAGATGACATGATTTTATACAGAAAAAACCTTGAAAACCCTACCAGGAAAACTTCTACAGCTCATAAACACTTTCAGCAAATTAGCAGGATACAAAATTAATATTGGATTTGGTAGTCATTTCCTGGATATGACATCAAAAGGCTGAGTACCAATGGAGGAATGGACAAACTAGACTCAATTAAAATTAAGCTAAAAATTTGTACTTCAAAAGATGTTTTCTTTTTTTTTTTTCTTTTTTTTGTTTTTCAAGACAAGGTTTCTCTGTATAGCCCTGGCTGTCCTGGAACTCACTCGTAGACCAGGCTGGCCTCAAACTCAGAAATCCGCCTGCCTCTGCCTCCCAAATGCTGGGATTAAAGGTGTGCACCACCACCACCTGGCTTCAAAAGATGTTTTCTTTTGTTAAAAGAAGTTTTCTTACATCTATTAATTTTCTTTGGGGTGGGGGGGCACACACGTGGATGGCAGAGGACACTTGCAGGAGTTGATTCTCCCCTTCAACCACATGGGTCCTGGGGACTGAACTAAGATCATAAAGCCTGGCAGATAGTGTTTCTACCTGCTAAGCCATCAAGCTGACCCTCAAGAGATGTTTTCAAAAGAATAAAAAAGCTATTCATAGAGTAAGGAGGTCAATAAAAAACAATCAAACTGGTAGATAACAGAAATATGTATTTCTCCAAAGAAGATAGACAAATATCCAATAAGCACATTGTACAAATAATATCACTAATTAGGGAATATATAATCACTCATTATTATAGAAAAACAAATAAAGAACACAGTAATATATCATCTCATTCATTCCGATAACAAGTACAAAACCAATAAAAGCCTAAACTAGAAACCAGAGTTCAGACAAGCCTGTGGGAAGGCTACAATCAACACACAGTAGGAATGAAACACAGTACAGAAAAAGCAACATAGTGATTCTTTAAAAATATTAAAAACTAAACAGTAAGTGATCCAACAATTTTACTTTTGTCCTATATAACAAAACAATTGAAGGTATGTTTGCTACATTCACAGTCACAGCACTATTATGACAGCTAAAATGTGGACTCCATACATGTGTGTGCTGACTGTGAGTAGATAAGCAATCTTTAGTCTATGTGAACAATGGGGTATTGTGAGTTTTACAAAAGAATTCTGACACATATGATAACATAAATGAACCCTGAAGATCTTATCAGTAAAATACATCATCCCAAGAAGATAAGTAATACATGTGAGGTACTTAAGTCATAAACTATGGAGATAAGAAATAAAATAATTGCCTGAGAGTGTAGGTGGGTAGAAAATAGAGAGATGGTGAATTTTTGTAGCACTATGGTTGTGTTTGTTTTGACACTTTTAGGACAAGCTCTCACTACAATGCCCAAACTACTTTTTAAGTGCATGTAATCCTCCTACCTCAGTTTCTCAGTCTCAGCTTACCCAGGAGTTACAACTATAGGTACATCCCACCCAGCTTGCCCACCAAGAAGTTAAATAGCCATTGAATTAAATCCTTTGGTCTGGCAAAAGGAAAAGCTACAGAGAACTATTAATGGATGTGGTCATGGCTGCCCAGCATGTGAATGTATGTAATGCTCTGAAACTATACATTTAAAAATGACTAAAATCCAGGATTGGTGGCACATGGAATCTAGTATCTGATAGACTGAGGCAGGATGGTTTTGATTTCAGGCCAGCCTAAGACACATAGTAGGACCCTTACTGTTGAGCAGGGCACAGTGGCACAGAGGCAGAAACAACCCAATGGAAGTTCAAGGGCATGCTCAGCCTCGGCTGCACAGGGCACTGTCTCAAACAACAACAAAATATACTTAAGAAGACTTTTATGTGCACTTTACCATGAAGAAAAACTGTTTAAAATGCAAACTTTATACTCTTAGGCCTCACAAAGGGAAGCAAATCCTATGTGTCTCTTAAAAAAATAAGTCTACAACATAGCAAACTTTTTACAACTCCAAAACTACAGAGAGCACATCTCAGGTGAGTTTACTGGCACTGGTCTGGGTACTAAAACACAAAAGGAGGAGATATTAAAGTCTTGCTTCCTTCTGAGGCATCGTCAGGGTGCTACCACTGGAAGAAGAATGTGTTAGTTAGAGCCACTTCTGCTACTGTGTATGAGAGGGCGAGGCCTAGAGATTATCCTTGTCTTTGTTCAGAAATAATAAGTTCATCAAAAAGAAATCCTTACCACTTTGCCTTGATATCAGACCAAATATTAAACACTCCTTAGGGCCCATCCAGCAGCCCACTGCAGCTTTACAATGGCCAGCCTCCAGTGAAGGGGTTAACTCTTCTATAATACTGTCTTTTCACAGATACATGAAATACCAACTTAAGACTGTTTCTTCCCCTTGCAATCAGGTCACAAATTGTTTTCTGGAATGAATCATTTGGGGGCGTTTACCCTGTACATACCACAGAGGACTCTCTATGTCCCCTTGAGAACGCATGTGGACTGCAGAGACGTGCTTACCTGTTCTCTTCCCCGATCCTGCATTACTTCCACTCATTCCAATACCACGGGCAGACTGCAATTAAAACACAGAGCACCTGCTGAGGTGAGTCAATGCAGAACAGGTCACGGAGCATCAAATACTTTTCTATTACTAAAATGCAGGTGGCACCCAGTGTATATTATATGCTCTATTTCTGTTTAAATTCACTATGAACCTACTCTCACTTCTTGTACTTATTATTTATCCATAAAAGAATAAAATTTGGTGGCTTAGGTAAGAATCTGGATACTGGAAAAAACCTTAATGAAACTATGTAAAACTGAAAACTACAGAGTAATAGTGAATATGGCAGTAATGCCTGTAATTCCAGCACTCAGGAACTGGAAGCAGGACCAGAATTCAAGGTCATCCTCGAAGTGCTAGGCCAGCCTGAGCTACATGAGAAACCTGTCTCAAAAAAATGAAAAAAAAAAAAAAAAAAAAAAAAAAAAAAAAAAAAAAAAAAAAAAAAAAAAAACAAGCATCAAATAGATTTCCTACAAATTAGACAAGTATTTTAGTGAAATTTGTGGGTAAACAATTCAATTGTAAGCATTTTTATTTATATAAGTAAAACTTTTAACTTTGAAATAGTCATTCTGTACACAACTAACTAGAAGAATAAACTGAAAAGAGAATACTTACTAGAAAAAAATCTGTAGGTTCTGACTGGGGAGAACTTTTCCTAATGTTTTCATCCTGAAAATGCTGGAAGTTTGTAGACAACCCAATTCCAGAGGACCGAAGCCTGCCTGCCCCACGTGTGCTCTGCAAACTGTCTCTGCTTGTACTCCTTGCCAGTGAAGCCAAAAAGCCATTATTGTTTACACAACCAACAGGCTCTTTGGAAGCTTTGTTAGCCATTTCTGTAATATCTCGGGCTTCCACTTTAGAAATAACATCAGATCTTTTTCCTGGCGAATCGACTTTAACACCACGGAAGCGAGCAGTCCTAGAGAGAGAAGAATCTGCTATGGTTCGAATGTCCAATTCCCGCAGGGTGTTTTGTGAAGTAGACGCTGAGGGGTTGCCTGACTCAAAACATTTTGACTGTCTCTGTGGCTTCACCAGAGAATTATGTAGTGACACTGGTGCAGCACAGAGAAGAGGTGACAGGAGTCTATTCTTGTGAGAGCTGGGCTCTCGGTGGTTAAGAACTCCATGGTCTCCTGGGTCACTGCTCAGCACTCTTGCCACGTGGCTCAGAGGCTGCTCCGCTGCCCTCAGTCCTCCATCACCTTTAGTGAGTGGGAACTCTGGTGTTACCTTCCCTAACCCTTCTATACCACTGCTCTGCTCGGCACCATTTCCTTCTGCAAATGGAGCAAAAGCACCTACTTCTGGCAGGAGCAACTCGTCAGCTACACACTCTTCTGACCGTGGAAATAAGACAACATCATCCTCGTTATTAGATGACAAGTTTCCTGAAAGGTGCTTGGTCCGCCTAGGCAGGGATGATCCGAGATGAAGAACAGAATCTGCAAGCTCTTTGTCACTTTCCAGTTCTATATGGGTCAATTGAGGAAGCAGTCTGATACTACTCGTGGAGTGAGACAGCATGTTAATCTCCCAATTGTCACCATCCTTCAGCAGCTCATTCCTGAGAGACGACACTGGTCTATCGGCAGGGGTCTGAGCTGCAGGACTTGGGCCTGCGTTCCTGGCTGTTTCAGGGAGATATGCATTCCCAGAAGGTAAACAAGACTGCCCAATATGAGGGAGGACTCTTAGCAATCTGTGCCGGGCTGCTGCTGTAGAAGTGCTGGTCGGACGAGGAGCTATAGGTGGGCGAGGTTTTACCTTGACAACTTTCTTAGGCTACAAGAAAAGAGTGCACATATAATTCCTCAACATAGTTATTTCCATCCATCAGCAATAATCAGTGGAGAAAATGTTACTTACCATATTGCCATTCTGTTACCTCAATTTACAGTGCTCAAAAAAGCTTGGTGTGGTGTCACACCTGTAATGCTAGCACTTGGGAGGCTGAAGCAAGATGTCTTTCATGAGTTTGAGGCCAGCTTGCCTGGTTTACAGAATCCATTCCATGCCAGCCAAGGCCACAAGGGGAGTCTTCTTCTCAATACAAAACAACAATGAAATGCTTTAAAAATATTAAAGATCTTAAGATTAGGATTGAGAAGGGTTTGTTATATTACTTTATTGAACATAATTTTCTGAAGATGTTAAAGAAAATGAATTTTGTTTTATTTTCCTCACAATTAATTCTTTCAAGGCTTTTACTAAGGAGGTGTTGCTTATGTGATATGCGTATGGCATTCTTCCTTGTGAGCTGACTGTGTGGATGTGTGGGACTCAGAATAAAAGCTGAACAGACTAACATGTGACTTGGGAGGGCTGTCCTGTCCCTTCGATGGTTTCTGTGGACTTAAATTTCAGGAATGGTTCCCACCCTAACAGGTCACAGTAGCAGTTGTGCCTCAGCTACTTCCACAACCAAAATGGTTTATACTGAACATCTCCTTTTCTTCTGAGTCTGAAATGTACAGATATATACCTGGCAGGGTACATATAGGAACAAGAAAAGATCCTTCTTCTAAAATTGAAAACAATCCCTCATGCAGAGTCGCTAATGGAATCCCCTGAGATGAGATTTCACATGTGTTATCACAGCTCCCTGAAAGAGAACTCAGGCCTGTCTTAGGATGACACTAGGAGCAGCCTCTACGATGCCGGTGCCTGCTTCGCCTAGATTTGGATCCATTCGCTTTTCCCCCTGTTAATTTTGCTTTTGTTTCCTTTTGCCATACTAAGTGTCTTAGTCACAGTACAACTGCAGACTGTATACATGCACCTAAAGAAAGAGTCAGTGAACCAAGGACTGGACGTATCTTCCCCTGACACAACATTTCCATATAAGTTACCATGAAAAGGGTGAAGCTGAGAGCTCCAGAGAGGAGCCTTAGCTCTTAAGCACAGGGACGGTCAGCAGACACAGGATGGAAGTCTGGTGACGCTCCAGCAGCCTGGACTGTAAGAAACACACTGAAAACTCAGTGGGTCCAGTAGAGAAAAGGAGAGCTGCAGCAGCTGCACAGGAGAGAAGGCCTCATAAAGGAGAGTTGGCTCTTGCAGCCACTTTACTCTGAAGTCATTGTCTTGCCAACCTATAGCTATATATTTACAAAAGATAGTTTTTGAAAAAGATTGTTTTCTAGATCTTAGAAATCAACAATAGTTGCCAAAATCTAAATAACAACATACCCTCCCAAATAAAAACAGACATCCCAAGAGATCAACAATACAAGCAGATGGAATTACCCATGACTCCAATTGTCAACAAACAAGGAGATAAAGAATACAAACTTCTAATAAGTGTAAGGTTGAAAATACTCAAATATTGAAGGCTCATATGTGAAGATTATATCTGTGGTAACAAGCAAGGATGTAGAGCTTCAAAACAAAGAGAGGTAGGGGATCCTAGGGCTGAGAACAAAAGTAAACTCCCACCTGTGTAATACTAAAACAGGGCTAACATCTGGGATATGAGAACGAGCTAGTTGAAGCCAAAAGGAAGTAAGCTGAAGTTGTCTGGGACCTAAGTTAACAGCTGGGATTTTAAGGAGGCTCTACTGTGCAGAGAGGGGTGAAAGGAAAAAGAATCCATTTAAGAACTTTTGGCTGAAGTTAAGTAAGGAAACACAAAAAGGAAAGGTAGGACCCTAAAGAAAAAATGCATAAATCAGAGAATCAGAAAATCCACCTACTCTTCCCTGCAATGGGAGTACCATGATTAAAACCAAACACACAAAGAGCACCATGGAATCCGTTGCCTCCTACATACACCCTCACTTTGTGTATTGGCTACAACTCTTAATGCTTACCCAAAGAACATAAGAAAAAAAAAAAACAGAAAAGGAGCTAACATATCCATATTAGAATAAAAACAGTGAGAATCAGAACATTTTAGCACATACAAATTCTCCCTTAACACAATGTAGCAATAGAGAATTTCACCACAGTACTCCAATCTAAATTAAATGTCTTTTAAAAAAAATTGATATTTGTGCCTTTTGTTTATTGATGTATGTGGTGTGTGTGCATATGTATATGTGCAGGTACAGGTGTGTGCATGCATGTAGAGGTCAGAAGTTGATACAGGTGTCTTCGTAATTGCTGTCTTCCTTACATTTGGGGACAGCATCTCTTCCTGAATGTGGATCTCACTAATTACACTCTACACTGACTGGCCAGTAAGCTCTAGGGATCTGCCTGTCTCAGCTGGTGTTACAGATACAGGCCATGGTTCTGGAGATCTGAACCCAGGTCCTCATGCTTGCACGGTGGCTACTTTAGCCAGTGAGACATCTCCACAGCCTGCTTTATTTGGAGAGAGGGTGAGTCAAGCCTGGCCTAGAACTTGTGATTTTTCTGCCTCAGCCTCTGCAGTGTGAGAATTACAGAAGCGTGGCTTCTGCAGATATTTGAAGAGTACATCAAGTCATGACCCCAACCAAGACAAAATGAACCAAGAAAGTATAAGCTAGCCAAGCTTAGAAATAATCAGTAAAACAAAAGAAAGAAATTTAGGATGAAAATTAAACCATAGGATGACCAAAGAAAACCAAGGAGACATTAATCAACAGTACTAAGAAAAGGTATAAAAATATACAAAAAATGAAAATAAAAGAAAGAATTTTAAAAGATAACAGAACATAGGTACTATAAAATGAAGTTCTAACATATATATAAAGGAAGTTCCATAAACAAAATGAAATAAGGTAAACATTATAAAATTAACAAATTACAAAAAGTACTGGTGAAATACTCTTTGTTAAAAAAAAAAATAAGGATACATGAAATTGACCCCAAACAGTTAAAGACAAGGAAATACAAAGTGTGGAGCAGAGACTGAAGGAACGGCCATTCAGAGACTGCCCCACCTGGGGATTCATCCCATATACAGACAGACACCAAACTCAGACACTATTATAGATGCCAAGAAGTGCTTGCTGACAGGAGACTGATATTGCTGTCTCCTGAGCGGCTCTTTCAGAGCCTGGCAAATACAGAGACGGATGCTTGTAGCCAATCACTGAACTGATCACAGGTCCCTAATGAGATCCCCAATGGAGGAGTTAGAGAAAGGACTGAAGAAGCTGAAGGGGTTTGCAACCCCATAGGAAGAACAATAATATCAACCAACCAGACCACCCCAGAGCTCCCAGGAACTAAACCACCAACCAAAGAATACACATGGAGGGTCCCATGGCTCCAGCCACATATGAAGCAGAGGATGGCCTTGTCAGACATCAATGGGAAGAGAAGCCCCTGGTCCTGGGAAGGCTCCATGCCCCAGTACAGGGGAATGCCAGGACGGGGAGGCAGGAATGGGTGGTTGGGTGGGTGAGCAGCCTCATAGAAGCAGGGGGAGGGAGGATGAGATAGGGGATTTCTAGAGGGAAAACTGGGAAAGGGGATAACATTTGAAATGTAAATAAATAAAATATCCAATAAAAATATCATGACAAAAAAAAACAGAAAAAAAAAAACAATAAAGACAAAAGTCAGGGCTGGAGATATAGCTCAGGGTCACAGTGCTTGTCTGGCCTGCTTGAGACCCAACTAAGGGACTGAGAAGAAAGCAGCATAAGAGGAAGACACAAGCTGGTAACACACACATGAAGTCTCAGGACTCAGTAGGTAGGACCCAAAGATGGAAAATTTAAAACCAATCAAGGTGCATAATAAGAACCCAACTGAAAAAATAAAATTGAATATGAGGGGTGTGGTGTTTTGAGTAAGAATGGCTCCCATAGGTTCATAGGTTTGATGCTTAGAGTGTGGCACTATTAGGAGATATGCCATTCTTGCAGTAGTGTGCCCTTGTTGGCGCCCACTGGGGGTTTTAAAAGCTCAAGCCAGATACCTGTTCCTGCTGCCTACTGATCCAGATGTAGAATTCTCAACTTCTCCAGTGCCATGTCTGCCTCTGTGGCACCATGTTCCCTTCTGTGATGATGATAATGGACTAAACCCCAGGAAACTGTAAGCCAGCCCCAGTTAAATGCTTTCCTTTATAAGAGTTGCCGTGGTCATGGTGTCTCTTCACAGTGATGGAACACTGACTAAGACAGGGAAAGACATAACATTTTTAAAATGAAGTAACTTACAAAAGAGAGGTGGGGTGAGACATACTGGTGAGACGCCTTTTCAACTGCAGTATAAAAAGGCAGGCAGCTGCAGATCAGTCACTGTTAAAGCCTAAATGTTTCGTATCTGAATAAACCATCACTTGACAAACTATAGAAATGATACCTCAACGTGCTTTTTAAAATTATCACTTGTTTTCTTAAGTTTTAGAGTTCTAAAAATTCAGTACTTAGAAATCTAACCTTTCCTTTCCTTGGAATTTATTAAGATATTCAACTAACCAAAAGTTATGGGGAAAGTTTAGTAAAAAGACTCTTAGCCATGGCATTAACACTAAACCATCAGCAAGGATAGAGATAGAAAAATTATTTATGTTCCATTTTCTTTAAAAGTAGAACTGCTGTTCATCTAAACAATGGAGACAGAATGGAGAAAAGAGAAAGCCAACTAAGTTTTATGACTGTCACTTAGCTAGCATGCAGGAGGCAAAGGGTCAGATGGGGCTGACTTCTGAAAAGCAAATGTTAAAGATGCAGTCCAGAAGCAGAGTGATTGTGGTGCATGCCTTTAAAGGAGGATCTCTGTGAGTTCGAGGCCAGCCTGGTCTACAGAACCCAAGACAACCAGGGCTACAAAGAGCAACCCTGTCTCCAAAAA
>NW_022196903.1:109543298-109544884 GCF_008632895.1 Mastomys coucha | reverse complement strand
AAAAAAAAATACAAAAAAAAAAAAACTATCTACTATGACTGTCACGTGTGTACCCACTGCAGAGCCCACCAGGTTCCAATGGACAAGTCCAAACTCATGGGTCAACTTATACATAGGAATAATGATGAAATGTTAAATGAGTATCATTTATAGTTTTGTTTATCAATATTAGCTCACATCTTTAAGGCTATAGTGGTTTAAACCACTATAATATATATTTTTTCTTGTAACTCATGTAGAGAATATCCAGCACCAAAAGACTTAAAGAACACAAGTTCATTGTCATACTATAATGGCAACCTGTAATCCAAGATCAAACTGTGGCCAGTCTTCCTTCGGAAGAAGCTCACTTTAGCCAGCATCAGCTTTCTCCTTTTATTTCATAAGCTACCAGTGGGGGAAGACTGGCAAAACAAAGCTAACACTGTAAATATGAAAAGTAGATATGGACATTTCACACAAAATTATCAGGAATAACAATGAAAGAGAGGATAATTTTCTAAAAGGATATAACAATACAGAAGTTTATGTACCTAACAAGAGATCATCAAATTGTGTAAAGTAGGCAGATATCTTGCAGATCCTAAGAAACAACAGATGTCAGCCCAGACTACTATACCTAGCAAAACCTTCCATCACCAACAATGGAGAAAACAAGATATTCTACAACAAAACCAAGTTTAAACAATATCTATCCACAAATTCAACCCTATTAGAAGGAAAACTCCTGCAGCCAGTCCCACAACACCCAGAGGAAGCTCCACTCCCAGGTGCTCTGACACACCCAGGATCGAGGTGAGCAGGAACCAACATCTGTCCCAACACTGGGAGTAACTGGGACCATCGGGACCAGGCACACAGGAACTCTGCCAGCCCAGTGACTTGGGTTCCTTCTGGTCTGTCTGGGCTGGGGTCCAGAGCAGACCTTGGGCGCAAGCTCCGCAGCAAGTCCCACAACACCCAGAGGAAGCTCCACTCCCAGGTGCTCTGACACACCCAGGACCAGAGGTAAGCAGGAACAAACATCTGTCTCAACACTGGGAGTAACTGGGACCAGCTTGACCAGGCACATAGGAACTCGGACAGCCCAGTGACTTGGGTTCCTTCCGGTCTGCCTGGGTTAGTGTTCTGAGCAGACCTTGGACACAAGCTCTGCAGGATCCCAGGATCCCAGAATCACAGGATCACAGAGACAGCCTGACTCTGAGGAGTTCTGACACAACCAGGATCACAGGAAGGACAGGCTCCAGTCAGATTTAGCAAGGGCAGGTAGCACTAGAGTTAACCAGATGGCCGGGGTCAAGCGTAAGAAAATAAACAACACAAACCAAGGTCACTTGCCATCATCAGAACCCAATTCTCCTACCAAGGCAAGCCCTGGACACACCATCACATCAGAAACACAAGATTCAGATATAAAATCACTTATCATGATGATGATACAGGACCTTAAGAAGGACATAAATAGTACCCTCAAAGATATACAGGAGTACACAGGTAAAGATCTAGAAGCTCTTAAAGAGGAAACACAAAAGTCCCTTAAAGAACTACAGGAAAACACAATCAAACAGGTAAAGGAAATGAGC
>NW_022196903.1:109534477-109541880 GCF_008632895.1 Mastomys coucha | reverse complement strand
GATAGACCATCTTAATACCTACACCATTTCTTAAATGAATGTAACCTGTTCTCTGTGGGCTGACAATAGCTTTGACCATAGCAAGAAGTCTGTATCCAAAAATGGAGCCTACAATTCATTTCTTGGTGCAACAGAACTATCAACTCTCAGCTTAGCTACAATGGAGGTAAAATCCTTTGGTGATGTGAGAGTCATTGAAATACAGCCTTATTACAATGAAAAAAAAATTGTGTAAGGTAAAAACTGATTACAGAACAAGTAAATCAAGACAGTCATAGTTGATAATTGAACACATATTTCGGAGACTGATAGTTCAAGGAGACAATTATCATCAAGGGCATACTTGACCTGGAAAGCTCTATTTATTTTCATGATAATGGATGCACTAAGTCTTTTGCCAAGTATTTTAATTCCACATGGACTATTGTACATGATGGTAAAATCAACAGCACAGTCTCAACAGATATAATCTGAGAAAGAGCATCCCTTTTTACTGGCCCAGTTTCAGCTGTTAAAAACAAGTCAATGTTAACCTTAAGTCCTATGGGTTGTGTCCTGGGTATTCTGTACTTTTTTGGATAATATATACTTATTAGCTGAAGGACCCATGTGAGGATGCCTCAATCCCACTTGGGAGGGAGAAGACAGCAGTCGAAGTGGGGAGAGGAAGGGAGGGACCTGAGAGAAAGAGAGGACAGGGAGAGGGAATAGAGAATGTGATCAGGTATTTGGGGGGACAGGACTGAAGCCCTGAGGGCCAGCAGAAAGAATGGAAACAGGCACCCTCAGGAAGTAGGAGGTGGGGAGATCCTCTAGAATGTACCAGAGACCTGGGAGGTGAGAGAGACTCTCAGGACTTAAAGAGAGGGACCTTAGATGAAGTGATCTACAGTGGGTAGGGAGAACTTGCAGAGTCCACCTCCAGTGGAGTGACTGGACATCAAGTGGAGGGATGGGGTTGCTATCCCACATTCAAAAGCTCTGACCCAAAGTTGTTCCTGTCTGAAGGAACTGCAGGAACAAAAATGGAGAAGAGCAGGAAAGAAAGGAGGTCCAGTGACAGGCCCAAATTGGGATCTAGCTCAAGCGGAGGCCCAGGGCTCTGACATTGTTACTGATGCTATGGTGTGCTTGCAGGCAAGAGCCTACAATGGTTGCCCTCTGAGAGGCACAACAAGGAGCTAAAAGAATCAGCTGCAATTACTAGCACACAACCAATGGATGGAAGCCGGAACCCCTGTGGTTGACTTGGGGAAAAGCTGGAAGAAGCTGAGGAGGAAGGAGGGTGGCCCCATGGGAAGATCAGCAGTCTCACCTGACCTGGATCCCCGAGATCTCTCACTGAGCAACCAACCAGGCAGCATACACCAGGTGATATGAGACCCCCAACACATAGACAGCAGGGGACTGCCTGGTCTGGCCTTGGTGAGAGAAGATGCACCTGACCCTCAAGAGACTTGAAGGAGTCAGGCGGTCTGGTAGGGGGATGGGGTGGGGACATCCTCTTGGAGATAAGGGGTGGAGGTATGGGATGGGGAGCACTCCATGGGGGGGAGGGGGCCAGGAGGGGGATGAAGTCTGGACTGTAAAAACCAATTAAAGAATAAAAAATAAATAATTTTTTTAGAAAAATAAGGCAATGTATCTAGACTATCTTCTTGAAGACTAAATTAGAAGGCATGTAAATCAGTAGTAATTGTTTAATAAGTAAATTATGATAAAGTATTACTTATTTTATTAACCTATAAATTATTACTCTATAAAGCACATCCTATTAGCTAGTTGGTCTGTTCCCGTGAAGACTCCACATCCCAATCCATCCTAGTGGACCTGCTGCACTCAGAGGAGTTGGTAAGAATCCCTCAACCCCACACCCTCCGTGTCCACAGCTGCTGCTGGGAGCCTGGTGGACTTGGGACTCACCACCCACTAAAACCCCTGCCCTCCCAAATACCACTCCCCTTCTGTCCCTTCCACCCCTTCTGCCTGTTCCTTGATGCTGGGGCAGACTCCTAGTTGGTTTGCTCCTGTGAAGACTCCATATCCTAATCCATCCTAGGGGACCCATTGCACTCAGAGCAGTTGAGGATCGGCTGCACTTGACACAGTTGGACAACAGCTTGACTGCTCCACTGAAGACCCAACAGTCTGAAAGCCTCCCAGGAGCTCTACTGCAGCCACGGCAACAGATCAGCAGCTTCTCTGCCCCTGTGAAGAGCCCCCAGTTGGAAGGCCCGAGAGGTGGTCTGCTACAGGGCAACAGGCCTACCAGGAAACCTGAAGCAACCAGGGACAAAAGAGGCAGACTCCATACAGTCACGACAGACCAACAAACACCAGGGATATCCAGACAGCAAAAGACTATGAGCAACAGAAGCTGAAATATATGGGCATCATCAGAACCCAGTTCTTCCACCACAGCAAGCCTTGAATACACCAACACACCTGAAAATCAAGGAATCTGTAGGAATCTGTCCTGAAATCCTATCTCATGAAGATAATAGAGTCCTTTAAGGAGGATGTATCAATAACTCACTGGAAGAAATAGAGGAAAACACAGGTAAACAGGTGAATGAATTGAATAAAGCAATCCAAGACCTAAAAGTGGAAGTAGAAACAATAAAGAAAACACAAATGGAGGCAAACCTGGAAATGGAAAACCTAGGAAAGATGTCAGGAATCACATATGTAAGTATTACCAACAGAATACAAGGGGTAGAAGAAAGAATCTCAGGTGTAGAAGATACGGTAGAAGAGATTGACACAACTGTCAAAGAAAATGCAAAACATAAAAAACTCCTAACCCAAAGCATCCAGGAAATTCAGGACACAATGAAAAGACCAAATCTAAGAATAATCGGACTAAAGGAGAACAAAGATTCCCAGCTCAAAGGACCTGAAAATGTCTTCAACAAAATCATAAAAGAAAACTTCCCTAACCTAAAGAGATGGCCATCAATATAAAAAAGCCTACAGAACACCAAATAGATCAGACCAGAAAAGAAAATCCTTCTATCACATAATAATCAAAACACTAAATGCACAGAACAAAAAAGAATATTAAAAGCTGTAAGGGAAAAAAGACCAAGTAACATATGAAGGCACACTTCTCAACAGAGACCCTAAAAGCCTGGATAGAGGTCATGCAGACCCTAAGAGAACACAAATGCCAGGCCAGGCTACTATATCCTGCAAAGCTTTAAATCATAGATGGAGAAACCAAAATATTCCATGACAAAAACCAAACTTAAACAATATCTACCTACCAGTCTAGCCCTACAGTGGATTCTAGAAGGAAAACTCCAACACAAGGAGGGTACCTACACCAAAGAAAAAGCAAGAAATTAATCATCTCACAACAAAGTCAAAAGCAGAGAGCCACAAGCACATAAAGCCTCCTACAAAAACAAACATATCAGGACCCAACAGTCATCTCTCTTTAATATCTTCCAATATTAATGGACTCAGCTTACCTATAAAAAGACATAAGCTAACAGACTGGATACACAAACAAGATCCAGCATTTTGCTGCATACAAGAAACACACCTCAAAAACAATGACAGGCACTATCTCAGATAAAAGGATGGGAAAAGGTCTTCCAAGCAAATGGTCCCAGGAAAGAAGCAGGAGTTGCTATCCTAATATCAAATAAAATAGACTTTCAACTGAAAGTTAAGTGTGATTTAGAAGGACACTTCACATTCATCAAGGGGGAAATTAACCAAGAGAAAGTCTCAATTCTGAACATCTATGCCTCAAATGCAAGAGCACCCAAATTCATAAGGGAAACTTTACTAAAACTCAAAACACACATTGAAACCCACACAATAATAGTGGGAGGTTTCAACACCCTACTCTCACCAATGGACAAATCATTGAAACAGAAACTAAACAGAGACACAGTGAAACTAAGAGAGGTATTAACCAAATGGATTTAACAGATATCTACAGAACATTTACCCTAAAACAAAAGAATACACCTTCTTCTCAGCACCTCATGGTACCTTCTCCAAAATCAACCACATAATTGGTCACAAAACAGACCTCAACACATACAAGAAGATTGAAGTAAAACCATGCATCCTATCAGATCACCGTGCCTAAGGCTGGTCTTCAATAACAGCAGAAACTACAGAAAGCACACATACACGTGGAAACTAAACAACTCTTTACTCAATGATAACTTGCTCCAGGAAAAAATAAAGAAATTAAAGACTTCCTGGAATTTAATGAAAATGTTGATACATCATACCCAAACTTATGGGCCACAATGAAAGCAGTGCTAAGAGGAAAGTTCATAGCACTAAGTGCCCTGGAAAAGAAACTGGAGAAATCTTATACTAACAACTTAACAGCACACCTGAGAGCTCTAGAACAAAATGAAGCAAACTCACCCAAGAGTAGTAGAAGGCAGGAAATAGTCAAACTCAGGGCGGAATCAACCAAATAGAAACAAAGAGAAACAATACAAAGAATCAGCAAAACCAAAAGCTGGTTCTTTGAGAGAATCAACAAGATAGATAAACCCTTAGCCAAACTAACTAAAAGGCTGAGAGGCAGTATCCAAATTAATAAAATCAGAAATGAAAAGGGAGACATAATAACAGAAATGGAGGAAATTCAAAAAATCATCAGATCCTACTATAAAAGCCTATTCTCAACAAAACTGGAAAATCTAGATAAAATGGATGGTTTTCTAGACAGATGCCACATACCAAAGTTAAATCAAAAGCAGGTACACTATCTAGACAGCCCCATAGCCCCTAAAGAAATAGAAGCAGTCATTAATAGTCTCCTAAACAAAAACGCTCAGGACCAGATGGGTTTAATGCAGAATTTTACCAGGCCTTCAAAGAAGACCTGATAAGAATTTTCCTCAAACTATTCCATAAAATAGAAACAGAAGAACACTACCTAGCTCATTCTATGAAGCCATAATTACTCTGATACCTAAACCACACAAGGATCCAACCAAAAAAAAGAAAACTTCAGACCAATCTCTCTTATGAGTATCAATATAAAAATACTCAATAAAATTCTTGCAAACCAAATCCAGGAACACATCAAAATCATCATTCACCACTATCAAGTAGGCTTCATCCCAGGGATGCAAGGTTGGCTTAATATTCGAAAAGCCATTAACATAATCCACTATATAAACAAGCTCAAAGAAAAATATCACATGATCATCTCCTTAGATGCAGAAAAAGCATTTGATAAAATACAACACCCCTTCATGTTAAAAGTATTGGAGAGATCATGAATTCAGGGATCATACCTAAATATAATAAAAGCAATTTACTGCAAACCAACATCCAATATCAAATTAAATGGAGACATACTTAAAGCAATCCCACTGAAATTAGGGACAAGACAAGGATGCCCACTCTCCACTTATCTATTCAATATAGTACTCGAAGTGCTAGCTAGAACAATAAAACAACAAAAAGAGGTCAAGGGGCTACAAATTACTAAAGAAGAATTAAAGGTATCACTATTTGCAGATGATATAATAGTATACATAAGCGACCCCAAAAATTCTACCAGAGAACTTCTCCAGCTGATAAAAACTTAACTCAATTCAGTAGCCTTCCTTTACACAAAGGATAAATAGGCTGAGAAGAAATTAGGGAAACAATTCCCTTCCCAATAGCCACAAATAGTATAAATATCTTAGTGTAACTCTAACCAAACAAGTGAAAGACCTGTATAAAAATAACTTCAAGTCTCTCAAGAAAGAAACTGAAGAAGATATCAGAAAATGGAGTGATCTCCCATGCTCATGGATTGGCAGAATTAACATAGTAAAAATGGCCATCCTACCAAAGGCAATCTATAGATCCAATGCAATCCCCATCAAAATCCCAACACAATTCTTCAAAGACATGGAAAGAGCAATTCTCAAATTCATCTGAAAAGGAAAAAAAAAACCAGAATAGTGAAAACAATCCTTAAAAATAAAAGAATGGCTGGGGGAATCACCATCCCTGATGTCAAGTTTTATTACAGAGCAATAGCGATTAAAAACTGCATGGTATTGGTACAGAGACAGACATGTTGATCAATGGAATAGAACTGAAGACCGAGAAATAAAACCACACACTTATGGTCACTTAATCTTTGACAAAGAAGACAAAAATATACAATGGAAAAAGAAATCATCTTCAATAAATGGCGCTGGTCTAACTGGCTGTCCGTATGTAGAAGAATGAAAACAGACACATATTTGTCACCTTGTACAAAACTCAAGTCCCAGTGGATCAAGGACCTCAACATAAAACCAGATACGCTGAATCTAATAGAAGAAAAAGCAGAAGAGAGTCTTGAATTCATTGGCACAGGGGGAAATTTCCTAAATAGAACTCTAATGGCTCATGCGCTAAGATCAAAAATTGATAAATGGGACCTCATAAACTGGAAAGCTTCTGTAAGGCAAAGGACATAGCCATTAAGACAGATCAGCAACCTACAGAGTGGGAAAAAAATCTTCACTAACTCCACATCTGATAGAAGGCTAATATCCAAAATACATAAAGAACTCAAGAAGTTAATCACCAAAAACCAAAACAACCCAGTCAAAAAATGGGGTATAGAACTAAACCTAGAATTCACAACTGAGGAATCTCAAATGGCTGAGATGCACCTAAAGAAACGTTCAAAGTCCTCATTGATCAGAGAAATGCAAATCAAAACGACCCTGAGATTTCTCCTCACACCAATCAGAATAGTTAAGATCAAAACCTCAAGTGATGCCAGGCAGTGGTGGCACACACACTTGGGAGGCAGAGGATTTCTGAGTTGGAGACTAGCCTGGTCTACAGAGTGAGTTCCAGGAGAGCCAGGGCTACACAAAGAAACCCTGTCTCAAAGACAAACAAACAAACAAACAAAACAAAAACAAACAAAAAAATTTTTAAAAATTAAAAAATAAATTATAAAAAAACCCTCAGGTGACAACACATGTTGGAGAGAATGTGGAGAAAGAGGAACACGCCTCCATTGCTGGTAGGATTGCAAACTGGTACAACCACTCTGGAAATCAGTCTGGAGGTTCCTCAGAAAATTGGAAATAGATATAGCTGAAGACCCAGTTATACCATTCTTGGGAATATACCCAAAAGATACCCCCACCATGGCACAGGGGCATGTGTTCCACTGTGTTAATAGCAGCCTTATTTGTGATAGCGAGAAGTTGGAAACAACCTAGATGTCCCACCACAGAAGAATGAGTACAGAAAATGTGGCTCATTTACACAACGGAATACTACTCAACTATTAAGAACAAGGACAACCTGAGTTTTGCAGGAAAATGGATGGAACTAGAAAATATCATCCTGAATGAGGTAACTCAGATCCAAAAGGGCAAGCATGGTATGTACTCACTAATAAGTGAATATTAGCC